>NC_037675.1:102052293-102328025 GCF_003255815.1 Theropithecus gelada | reverse complement strand
GGGGGAACCCCCCCAAAAAAAAAAAAAAAAAAAAAAAAAAAAAAAGTCAATCTGGTGGGCACAGTGGCTCATGCCTGTAATCCCAGCACTTTTGGAGGCCAAGGCAGGCAGATCACTTGAGATCAGGAGTTCGAGACCAGCTTGGTCAACGTGGTGAAACCCCGTCTCTACTAAAAATACGAAAATTAGCCAGGCCTGGTGGCGGGTGGCTGTAGTCTCAGCTAATCAGGAGGCTGAGGCAGGAGAATCACTTGAACCCAGGAGACAGAGGTTGCAGTGAGCCGAGATGGTGCCACTGCACTCCAGCCTGGGTGACAGAGCGAGACTCCATCTCAAAAATAAGTAAGTAAATAAATAAATAAACAAATAAATAAATAAATAAAGTTTGGCCGGGCACAGTGGCGCACACCTGTAATCCCAGCACTTTGGGAGGCCAAGGCAGGTGGATCACCTGAGGTCAGGAGTTCCAGACCAGCCCAACCAACATGAAGAAACCCCGTCTCTACTAAAAACACAAAATTAGCCAGGCATTGTGGCACATGCCTGTAATCCCAGTTACTAGGGAGGCTGAGGCAGGAGAATCGCTTGAACGCAGGAGGAGGAGGTTGCAGCGAGCCGAGATCGTGCCATTGCACTCCAGCCTGGGCAACAAGGGTGAAACTCTGTCTCAAAAAAAAAAAAAATTAAATTAAATTAAAATAGTTAATCCAACGAATCAGCTAGGTCCATGAGCAAAGGCCTGTGCCGTGGATGCCTTGCTACCCTTCCCTTCCCACGGACGTGGGACAGTCTGGAACAGCCTTGAATGCTTCCTCTGAAATGCAAAACAGCTGCGCCCCACTGAGGTTTTGGGGACGGGCCCTGCCAGTCCCCATAATCGGCCAGAGGGAAAAGAGAAACAAGCGTCCCCACTCCAGGCCTTTGGGCTGAGCCTCGCTGGTCGTCAGCAGCCCAGGCTGACCACCCGAACACAGCCGCCTGGCCCCTCGCCCTCTTTCCTCGTGGCCAACAAGGGCTGTGTAGGGTGCTGTCTTCCTATTTAAGACTTCCTGTCTCAGAGTGTGGAATCTGAGATGTCGTTTACAAGCTCAGTGGGAAAACAAATATTCCAGATAAAAATATTCCCAGGACACTTGGCCTGCCCCTGCCGTCTTTCCTGTGACTCTCTTGTTCCTGGTTGGGGTGGGGACTCTGCAGCCTGGCATGGGACATTTGGCAGTGAGGAGGCCATCAGGCAAGGTGAGTGAGAACACAGGCTCCCAACTCAGACGGCCTGGCGTGAATTCTGATACCACCACTTGACTTTGGCTGGGATCCTTTCACCTCTCTACACCTCAATTTCTCCACCTGTAAAACAGGGATAATAGTACCTGCACTCCAGCCTGGGTGACAGAGCGAGACTCCCAAGGGTGTTGAGAAGGTTAAATGAGGCAGTAGGTGCTCAGTAACCCAAGTGGCATCCTCCCTCCTCCTGCAGAGAGCCCCCGCTGCCCCAAGGAGAGCAGGCCTCACAGTGCCACCCAGTCCACAAGAATGCAGAGCTCAGAACCTTTACATCGGTCTCCTGTTTGCAGGAACAGCTCCAGGCCTGGCAGACAAGGGCTGTGCGCCTCTCTAGCGTCCACCACCCGCCCTTCCTGGGAATCCCAGGCCGGAGCAGTGGAAGATTCTCAGAGCAGCCGAGAAGTGCACCAGCCCCTGATGCATGCACTTTCTACAGCCATCATGCCAACACGTCCTGCAGCCTCAGCCTACCCAGAGTTCATTTCCTCCCATTTGGGGTAACTTCACCACCCCAGGTCACTGGACGGGACCGAAGGCCACCAAAGGTCATCCCAGAATACCGCAAGTCACCTTGGCTCTCAGTGCTTCGCCCAGAAACCTGAGTCTACCCCCCACACCCGTCTACTGAGCTGCCGGGGCTTATGTTGTGCAAACGCTGCGCCCTCTGAGACAGGGGCTCAAATGTTCCACATACCCTTTAGGTATTTGCGGAAAGGATGAGCTCAAAGGCGACTGCCTCTAGGTAAACGGAGCTGCCCTCACACATGTGATGATAAGGAAAAGCAAATGAAGGCTGCCTTTGAACGGCCTTTTGGCTCCACCAGCTCCCAACCTAAAGCTGCGTTTGCAATGGTGAACTGTGGGGGATGGGGGCCTGGAGGTGGTGGGGGAAGGACGGTGGCTACTAGTACCCTGGCCCTTTGAGAAGGGTCCTGCCCACTTCGCCCTGCCAGGCCTAGGTTTCCCCCCTGCAAAAATAGGAAAATTGATATTTATGCCACAGACTTGCTCTGAACACAGACTAAAGCAGACTATTTTCTTTTTATTTATCTTTTTTTGGGACGAGGTCTCACTTTGTTGCCCAGGCTGGAGTACAGTGGTGGAATCATGGCTCATTGCAGCCTCAAACTCCTGGGTTCAAGCAATCTTCCTGCCTCAGCATCCCAAGTAGCTGGGACTACAGGCACCTGCCACCACATCAAGTTTGTTTGTTTGTTTGTTTGTTTGTTTGATTGTTTTTTTAAGAGACAGGGTCTCTCTATGCTGCCCAGGCTGGTCTGGAACTCTCAGATTCAAGAGATCCTCCTGCCTCAGCCTCCCAAAGTGCTGAGATTACAGGCATGAGCCACCGCACCTGGCAACAGACTATTTTCTAAAAGCCTCCCACATTACCCAACTAAATAGGGACGTTAAGGGTCAAGGTCCAGGGCTAGGGAGGTGGAACTCTGGAGCAGGAGGCACAGGGAACATAGGCAGGGGGCACAGGGAACATAGGCAGGGAAGCCCGGCCAGGCACACTCAGAACGGGCTCCTCCAAAATACACCAGCAGAGTATTTGCATGTTTAGCCTGAGTTCTGTCAACTTTAAAAGACAATTTCAGATTGTTTTACTTATCCATTCATTCATTCCATTCAAGAAGCACTTCCTGGGTGCCTAGGGCTGGCATTATTTTACATGCCAATGGCTAGGGATAAAATGACAAGTGATGAGACAAGCACCCTGCCTCACTGAGCTCAGAGCCAACAAGGGGGCTGAACTGCACACCTAGTGTGTTCAGGCTCCACTCTGCACGCCTCTGCTTAGATCTTAGATGGGTCGCTTGCTCAGCCCAGGCCCTGAGACTCAGTGAATGCTCTTCCTGGAGGATGAAATGAGAAATGAAATGATAACATTGTCATTTAACCACAAGAGAGAGCCCACAGAGGTTTGGGATGCCCAGGAAGAGCTGGCACCTCTCACTGCAGTGGGAGCGTCGGGAATCTGGGCCCACATCCATTCCCGCGAGTCTAGCCTTATGTACATTTCCCAGAAATTCTCACTGTTTATACTGAGGGGCCTCCCTGGAGCAGAAGTTATTCAAATCCTGTTTTCAGCTGTAAGTCACTTCCTGTCTAGCTTAGGGCAAAGGCATCTCAGAGCATTGAATGTATGGCCACGTGGCCGCCCCAGAGATCCAAGCAAAACTGTCTGGTTGCCCAGCCTGAGCTGTTCCTGAAAGGCTTGAGTGTGTAATCCCAGACCCCTGCTTTGGAGTTATACAAAGGGCCCTCCGGTAAACCCTGAACAGCAGGCATGACCCAGGCCCAGACTTACGGCTGTTTTCCACAGCTCATATTGGGGCCCTAATGTGTAGAAATCTGAGTGGACCTAGACTGAAGATCCCCACTGAGGAGGTCAGGAAGTGGCCAGGGAACCTTATACAAGCTTTCCTCTCCCACCAGGCTGTGCAGGAGGCTAGGGTGAGGGTGGTGGCAGGAGGTAGAGGGAGGAAGACGAGGGGAGAAGAGGAAGGGCCCAAGGTCACCAGCACTCCCTGGTGAGACCCCTCCAACTCCCATCTCGGTAACTGCTTCCCCAGCAGGGGTTTCCGCAGGCTTCCCATCCTGTGCTAAGGAGAAGAGCACGTCCACCTGGAATGGGAAGGCACCCTCCTGCCCATCTCAGGGCCACAGAAATGTGGGCCAGGAAGGGGAAGAAGGCAGGCGCTAGCTCCATCTCCCACATCCCAATCATAGCATCTCAAATTATACACGTGGCATCATGGGGCTTGTTGAGAACATAAGGTAGTGCTTCCTGGAGGGAAAGGCTTGAAATAAGCAACCCCAAATGAACAAGGCGAAGATGTAACAAGGGCCTGGAACCTGGTGGCCGTGCTGACTCTGCGTGTGCCATGTCCTCCCTGGTGAGTGAGTGGGCCAGGAGAAATGGGGGTTCTAGGCCTATGGGTCAGAAATCCCAATAAGAAACTATTTTGGCTCCAAGGGGCCCCTAGCCACACAGCTCCAGGAACCTGGGAGACGCAGGGCAGCCCGTGGTCACTCCTCCTGGCTGCATCCCAAGTCCTTGTGTATTCTGTGAGTTAGGAGCTTAAAGGCACAAGAACTGTGTGAGGGTATGTGTTTGACCAGAAGGCAGGAAGGAAGCAGCTGAGCCTACAACTTTTCTGGAGCACCTCCTGGACCACCCTCTGCTTTGCAGCTTAGATCTCTGGGGAAGGGGGCTGGGGCGCTCGGCGGAAACCATCACTCATTTGCATATGATGGGGGAAGGCAATGCACGGCAGAAACAGGGTTTGAATGATTTATAGGAATGCTTTGTGTCAGGTCGAGATGGCCTCATCCCCATAGGCCACATTCCTGGCAGGCTGGGGTCGGGGTCCCTGGGCCAGAGATCTGAGATCAGGCTGGCCAGCAAGCCCCCAAGTAAAAGTTTCTGCTGAACAGAGCACAGAAGCCGAGCTGTGTTCCCTTAGATCAAGATATTCACATTTAAACTCATGTTCCCTTTAAATAAAGTGGAAACTCCCCATCCTCCCACTCTACACCAAGATTCAAATCCCCCCAGCAAGACTGTGTGCGGAGGCTGTGTTTGCTTTAGGCCCCCAGCTCAGGCAACTTCAGTTTTGTGACTCTCTAGCACCTCTCACGCCCATCCTACAGCCTGGGGTGGCTCAGGAGCCACCTGGTCCGAGGAATGGCTGGATTGGGAGAGACCATATCAAAAGATTCCGGCGGAACTTCTGTTAGTTCCTTAAGATACCATTAGAAGGCCACGCCATCCCACGAAGCTTCTCTCATCAACTTTACACTATGTTTGCAGTCTAACTAGGTGTGACTTCTCAGTTGGCATTCTGGCAATATGTACCCAGCATTTCAATGCACATGAGTCTCAGCCCAGACGTTCACTCCTAGAAATTGTTCCTGCAGAAATACTTGCACAGCGCAAAGAGACGCAGAGCAACAAGGACATCCAGCACGGCGTTATCAGTCTGCAAACTGAGCACAGCACTTAGCATGCACTTAGTATGCGCCAGGCAGGGTTTGAAGAGCTTTTTATACTTAATAGCTCATTTAATCTTCACCCAAGAGGTAGGTACTTGACCATGCCTGCTTTACAGATGAGGAAACTGAGGCACAGATCTACCATGCAAGAAGCAGGCCTGGCATCTGTGCCAAGAGGTATCTCCCTGCTGAATTGGATTCACAATCCTTCCATCCCCTTTGGCCCCTGGGAGGGCAGGGACACTGGAAACTTCAGGTCCAGTGAACGGAGTTGAACCGAGTTCTTGGCCACACAGATAACAGAGAACCCCAAAGGAAGATGGGGTGTCATCTGCGCACAGTCTCCCAATCGGAAAGTTAGCATTCTCCCTTCAGTTGTGAGAAGGCTCATAAGCACCGCCCCCCCCACCGCCCCAACACACACACACACACACACACACACACACACACACACACACACTCTTGGCTCAGGAAAGGGGCATCACGGTACCCTAGCTGCTCTCTGGTGTACACGGCTCAATGCAGAAATCACAGTTCGAGTTGACTCTCCACAGAGGAGCTGGGTCTTGGGGCCTCTCAGTTTCCCTAACTCGGGAGAAAGGCTTGTGGCAGCTTCCATTCAAACTCTTCAGCAAACACCCAGGAGGAGCATGCCAATCCGGACCCGCTGCCACAGGAATCATGGTGGGACACCGCAAATCACAGCCCAAAGATCATCAACATCAACCCCACAGTGAGGGCCACCGGGTGCCTGTGCATCACCAACCATGGGACCTCAGGGCCGTGGGGCAGCAACAGTGAATCCTACTGAGCCACAGCAGAGCAGACTGGCAGGCCCCGGTGCACCGGCCGTGGTCCACCGCTGGCTTGAAATCACTGATAGGGAACCTAAAGCATTCTTCGATCCTATTTGCAAAGCCACCAAGCAGCCCAGTCACACATCTGTGCATCCCCAAGTCCCCTTTTCATTTGCTTAAAGGGTACATGTGGCTGGCAAGAAGTGCTCGAGAGGTTTCAGGCAGTGCTGGAGTGGATTCTGCAGGTGCCAAGCCTCCTCAAGACCCAGAGGTCCTAAAGCCCAGTCTCCAGTCTCAGACTCAGAGGACGGAGATGGACAGGCTTTCAGTCTCAGCCCTCCCCCAAAACAGAGTCATTTGCAAACTGGCAAGACTGGGAAGGGACCTGAAAACTCCAGTGCTCAGAGAATCCTTCCCCTTCTTAAAGGAACAAATCAACTCCAACTGGGAATGGCCAGGGAGACGAATACCACCTTCCTTAGGGGAGTTTGCTTCCATCCACGGCCTGGGCTAAGCAGATTCCACTCCTCGCCCCAGGCTGTGTGGGAGAGCCCATGATAGGCTTGGAGCTCAGCAAAGTCGGTGTTGCCTCCTGGGGCCTGGGAAGGGCCAGCTCTCCATCCAGTGGAGAGCAGGGCTCTTTAGGGCTCCCCATGCTACTAGTTCGGGGCTCCTCTTAAAATTTATTTTTACCCCCAAATCCTGCCCAACAGAGCGTCCATCCTCCACTTTTACAGATGCCTCAAGGGAGGTTCACAGAGGCCCAGAGACTTGCTCCAGCTCTCTATGGGAGCACTGAGATAGTGCCAATCTGTGACCATCCAGGTCATTCTCCTCCTTCCCCTGCCCCAAGGGAAGTGACCAACTTGAGACATTGAGAGGACAAGTAGGTCCAGCACTGGGGCCTGCCATGCCAGGTCCTGTAGAGTCATCTCTCTCCTGCCATCACTGGCAACAGATCAAATGTTAAAGGTCGAAAGGAAAAGGCTCCCTCAGGGCTAACCATTCAGATACTTCCTTTTCTTGCTTCAAACAGAGGACAAGATCCACCCTTATTGACACAAACAAGATGACAAAGAGCCCAGGGAAGGTAAGGCAAGTCAAGGGCAGAGGAGAGTTCTTCAAGCTATGACTTCTCCCCTGAGATAGACACTTCATCCCACTGAGACAGACGCTTCAGGGGCCACAGAACCAAGGGGTCCTCTGCCCAGTGAGCTCAGGTCTTCCCAGCCTCTTCTGTCTCCTGACAGCCTTGCTGCTCTCCCTTTTGGAAAAGCAAGATCCGCAGCTCTGTCCAACAGCGGGGAATGAGAATGACTCATTCTCCTCCTCAGACAACACAGGGCTTGAGCCCCTGCACCTTTTGATCCAGGAAACAATCAAGATCTATCTCATGGCGATGCTCCAGACAGAAGTGTGCATGTGCATTATATGTGTGAGTGTGCGTGTGGCCACGGCGTGCTCCTGTGTGTTGTAATGAAAACGAGGCTGGGGCTGCAGTTCATGATAGCTCAGGGTTGCGCCTGCAGAAGTACCACATCAACCTAGGCCTCAATGATAGGACCCCCAGTCTTCACCACCTCTGCTCAAACAGCTCAGAGAGAGCAGAAGCGGACCTGGGAATGGGAGGTGCCGCCCTTCCCACTTCTGACTCCACCATCCCCCACCATTGGCCTCCAGCAGGGATTCCTTGAGTTCTGGCTAATTCACTGTAACCAGGAGCTTTGGGGGAGGGTTGCCTAAGCATCAAGATTCCATTTCTCTTGAAATGTAGAGTTTCAGATGGGGGAGGTGCAGGACACGAGCCTGGAGCAATTTGGCAGCAGCTTTCCTCCAAACGGGCAAACAGGAAGTTGCCTGAGGACCGTAGATAACCTGTGGTCTGAGAATCACCAAGACCCATGAAATCACAAACCATGGCGAATTGTGGTGAATCACAGCAAACTGCACTGCTGAGAACTGCATTTCGGCAAAAGAGAGCCAGGAAGCCTAGAAGGCACGTCCATTGTGACCAGTTACAGTACCACGGGATTACGGGTTCAGCGGACCGCGGGCAACCGGCGAACCACTCACAATTGGCAAATCACCGGCAATTAGCAAGCCTTGGGCAACTGTGAACCTCGGGCAACTGTGAGCCACGGGCAGCTGGTGAGCCACAGGCAACTGGTGAGCCGCGGGCAACTGCGAGCCGCGGGCAACTGGCGAGCCGCGGGCAATCGGCGAGCCGCGGGCAACTGACAAGCCGTGGGCAACTAGCAAGCCACGGGTAACAGGCAAGCCCCAGCCCAGTGAGCAAAGTCATTTCTCACAGATCCACAAACTTAGCAATTCCAGCCTGGGGTGTAAACAATGACCCAGTTCGCAAGATGGGGTGCCCACCCTCTACTTGGGGAAGCAGAGCAGCTAGCACTCTTGGGGTGAAGCTAAAGGTGTCAAATCTCAGAGACCCCAAAATTCTCAGACCCCAAATAACTCAGACCCAGACCCGAAACAGGTTTCATTCTCAGGGAAGATCAAGCCAGCTGCCAGGTACATTTGCCGGCCTCCTCGGGTGACAGTCATTTCCATAACAAGCAGCGCCAGGTGGGGGTAGCCCCATCCCTGATGTTCAAGAGTGTTCAATTTGGTTTTCTCCTTCTTTCTTTTCTTTCTTTTTTTTTTTTTTAAATTTAGTCTTTTAAACTCTACCCTATCTTACTCTTCTTAAAAAACAGGGTGTCGGGCCGGGCGCGGTGGCTCAAGCCTGTAATCCCAGCACTTTGGGAGGCCGAGACGGGCGGATCACGAGGTCAGGAGATCGAGACCATCCTGGCTAACACGGTGAAACCCCGTCTCTATTAAGAAATACAAAAAACTAGCCGGGCGAGGTGGCGGGCGCCTATAGTCCCAGCTACTCGGGAGGCTGAGGCCGGAGAATGGCGTGAACCCGGGAGGCGGAGCTTGCAGTGAGCTGAGATCCGGCCACTGCACTCCAGCCTGGGCGGCAGAGCGAGACTCCGTCTCAAAAAAAAAAAAAAAAAAACAGGGTGTCCAGGCCAGGCGCAGTGGCTCACGCCTGTAATCCCAGCACTTTGGGAGGCTGATGTGGGTGAATCACGAGGTCAGGAGATCGAGACCATCCTGGCTAACACGGTGAAACCCCATCTCTACTAAAAATTAGCCGGGCGTGGTGGCGGGTGCCTGTAGTCCCAGCTACTCGGGAGGTTGAGGCAGGACAATGGCGTGAACCAAGGAGGTGGAGCTTGCAGTGAGCTGAGATCGTGCCACTGCATTCCAGCCTGGGCAACAGAGACTCCATCTGAAAAAAAGAAAACAAAACAGGGTGTCCTTAGGCAGGCTGTAAGGAACAGAATTTACAGAATTCATCTTGGGGTGGCAGGGAAGATGGTTGTTGCTTTTCCTATCCTGCCTCATCCCACACGAGATGGCCTCAGAGTGGACACAAGACATTAAGGAGCTACCCGGGCAAAGTTCGCCTGGTTCACCTGTCCGCCCAACACATGAAGAAAAGCTAGTGTAGTGTGGTCACCCAAGCCCCAGCTGCAGATCAGGGATTTTGTGGTTCTAAAGGGGAATGGGTACCAAAACGCTTATACAATTCGTAGTGTTTTCAGTAACTATATCATGAAATTCATTCCATTTATTCAGTACAACAATGCAAGGAAATGGGTCTTCCGTTCTCCAGTTTTACAGAACACCAGACTGGCTGGCACCTCTCGCTCACTGAGCAGGTCAGGGTTGCAAAAACCATCAAGGAAAAGAACTGGGATCACGGGTGGGCTATCGACAAGAGAACTGGGTTTTGGGGACCTTCAGAACGGTTTCCCTAAGCCAGGATGAAGGTCTGGGGCAATTCCTACTGCAGAATTTCAGCAAATACTCGAAAGGGTGCAAAAAGTTCCCCGGGGATTAGTGGTTGGCATTATTTCGCGCAGATACCCAGCAATGATAACCTGTGGATCTGAGAATCTCAGAGACGCATTAAGTTGCAAACCAGGGTGAAGTGTGGTGAACCACAGTGAACGGTAGTGCAGAAAACTGCCTGTAGCAAAGAAGGGCCAGGAAGCCTAGCGGGTCAGGGCAGCTCAGATCCTTTGTAGCAAATTAAAGTGTATCAGTGAACCGCGGGCAAATGGCGAACCGCGGGCTACCGGGAACCCAGTTCAGTGGTAGGACTATGTGCTCTCTTGTCCAAGGAGTAGTTAGCATCTTGGCATGAAGCTGCAGATGCCAAATCTCCTCAAATACCCCAAAACTCAATTCCTTGGTCCCCAGAGAAGAAAAGAAGAGAGGAGGACAACAAGTCTCCCTCAGGGCGGAGGGGACCAGGAGAGCGCTTTGCTAGCCCCAGAGCGCAGGCTTCAGGAAGATAAAGACATTTGCAAAACAGTAAGAGGAGTGGGAATCCTCCTCTGAAATTCGGTGGGCTTTTTAGCATTCCTCTTCTTAAAGGAACATCCCCTGCAGGCTTTAAAGAGCTGCTGGAAGGGTGAAATTTACCAAGGTCATCCCAGGGAAGGGTTGTTGTTGCTGTTCTAGTCCTCTCATTCCAGGTAGGAGACGCACAGAGCAAACCCTGGACAGTTGGGTGTGGGTGAGGAAAGCCTTTCTGGTGACACCAGTCCCCTAGATCAGGGGAACAGCCACACACCACTCCAAGGATCAGAGATGAATGAACGCCTGACAATTCATGGTGAACTGAGGGCACAAACCACAGTCTGAGCCAGACATGGTGGCTCGCACCTGTGATCCCAGCTACTCGAAAGGCTGACACAGAAGGATCCGTTGAGGCCAGGAGTTCGAGGCCAGCCTCAGCAACATTACAAGACCCCCATCTGGGAAAAAAAAAAAAAAAAAGGCAGCAGCAAAACACAGTCTGGCAGCAGTGGAGCAGGGAGAAAAGAAGAACCCAGGGAATGTCATTGTACCCACACGGTTACAGTGTTCCAGACCGCGGGCCACTGGCGAACCATGCGCCACTGGCGAATCACGGTAGGAGGAAAATAGCCTCTCACAGACCTGAAAACTTTGTGATCCCCTATTTAGGATCTGGGGCATGAAATCCTCACTTCCTAGTCACCTAGTAGCCAGTAGCCCAATCCTGCTCCTGGGCTCAGTGCTGTTGGAGGTCTCGAGGGGTCCTGCAAACATCAAATTACATCAAAAATGCGGAACTCGATTCTACAGTCCCTAGGGCCAAAAACACAAAAGAGGAGTGTACTCTTCCCCAGGGGAGGAGCCCATTCTCATTCCATAGGGGCGCTTTGCCAGTTCCAGTGCTCAGGCCCCCAGCTGACAGAGCTATTTGCAAGGCAGCAGGAGAGCAGAAGGTAATTCCTTGGGCTGTTGATCTTCTCCAACCCTGTGGGGTTTCCCTTCTTAAAGGAGCCGAATATCTCCAGACAGGCTCTCAAGGGTGGTTCGGGATTGAAATTTGCCAAGTTCAAAGTGGGAGCAAGTACTAAGCATATTTATCTTGTTCTTGCCCGGGGCCTGAAGGGCAAAGCTCTTTGGGATCATGGAGGAACGTTTCCCTAAGTATGGGCAAAGTCTGCCAGCAATCCCAAACCCCATTCCCAGCCAGTAAGCAAATGAATGAAACACAATGTAGCTCCTAGGATGTTGATGCCAGCACTATAAGGGGCACGGGTACCCTCCTGCAGTCAACTGATGCAGAGAGTCAACGCACATGGCCACTCGAGATCACTGGGTACCAAAGCCCTGCCAGGCATGGGAACCAGGAGACCACAACACCATGAATAGTGGCGAGAAGCAAGCGTGCCAGTGACCGGTGGGCCGAGTGAGCCCGGCACTCCGCGGCATGTTACAGGGCAAACCGCAACACTGCAGGTTGGGTCTCTGCCCTCTATCTCAGCAGCCTTAGGGTGACCCTAAAGTCTGACTCCACAGTCCCCAGGGTTGCACTTAAGAAGGGGTTGGGGCTGGGCAGGCCTCCCATCGTGATCACTTACCTTCTCAACCCCACCACCTTCGGACATTTTCAAGCTAGCACGACCAGGTTAGAGGGGTGGAAAATGAATTCTGCTTGTTTCTCTTCGTCTTTTTTTTTTTTTTTCTCAGATGGAGTTTTGCTCTCGTTGCCCAGGCTGGAGTGCAATGGCGCGATCTCAGCTCACCGCAACCTCCGCCTCCCGGGTTCAAGCGATTCTCCTGTCTCAGCCTCCCGAGTAACTGGGATTATAGGCATGCACCACCACACTCAGCTAATTTTGTATTTTTAGTACAGACGGGGTTTCTCCATGTGGGTCAGGCTAGTCTCGAACGCCCAACCTCAAGTGATTCGCCCCCCTCGGCCTCCCAAAGTGATGGGATTACAGGCATGAACCACCGCAGCCGATCTTCTCTTCTTTTATTATTATTATTATTTTATTTTTGAGACAGAGTCTCACTCTGTCGCTCAGGCTGGAGTGCAGTGGCGCCATCTCAGCTCACTGCAGCCTCCTCCTCCCAGGTTTGAGCGATTCTTTTGCCTCAGCCCCCCAAGTAGCTGGGATTACAAGTGCCTGTCATCATGCCCAGCTAATTCTTGTGTTTTTTGGTGGAGATGGGGTTTCACCATTTAGCCAGGCTGGTCTCAAACTCCTGACCTCAGGGGATCCACCTGCCTCGGCCTCCTGAAGTGCTGGGATTACAGGCGTGAGCCACCGCGCTCAGCCTAATTTTTGTATTTTTGTAGAAATGGGGTTCCGCCATGTTGGCCAGGCTGGTCTTGAACTCCTGACCTCCAGGTGATCCACCCGCCTCAGCCTCCCGAAGGGCTGGGATTACAGGCATAAACCAGCACACCCAGCCAGTGCTTCTCTCCTTAAAGCAACAGCCAGGAGCCACTCCTCACACCAAAGACCACCACCCCCAGGGCATTTTGCTTCCATTCACTTCCTGCTAAGCCAGCACCACCCCTGCCCCAGGCTGGGAGAGGAGCTCAGAGGATTGGATAGCTCAGGCTAGGAGCTGGGCCGTCTCAACACTGTCTCCTGGGGGCTGGGGAGGCATCCACCCAACTCTACTGTGAGGATTGCTCTTCAGGGATCCCCAGGTTGCCAGATCGTTGCCAGCTCTTTAATTCGCTGAGATCTCAGGGGGAATTGACCTGACATTTATTTTGCTGCATCCTCACATGAGTCCCTGGAGGTGTATTTTTTTTATTCTCCAATATTATAGGTGACTGACTAGAAAAGCTGCCGGGTATGGTGGCTCTGGCATGGTGGCTCACACCTGTAATCCCAGCACTTTGGGAGGCCGAGGCAGGAGGATCACCTGAGGTCAGGAGTTTGAGACCAGCCTGGCCAACATGGTGAAACCCTGTCTCTACTAAAAATGCAAAAAATAGGCATGTGGTGGCACATGCCTGTAATCCCAGCTACTCCGGAGGCTGAAGCAGGAGAATCACTTGAACCTGGGAGGTGAAGGTTGCAGTCAACCGAGATCGCGCCACTGCACTCCAGCCTGGGTGACAAAGCGAGACTCAGTCTCAAAAAAGAAAAGAAAAGAAGTGAAGTCACTTGACTTCTTCCACTGGCAGCGCTAAGCTTAGATCCCAGTCCTGTGACAGTCCCAGGCCTCTGTGTGCTGCTGAAAAGGCAACTTTTGGGGTGCAAAATCCCCCATCACAGAACCGTGGAGACAGGGCTGGGGAGGGCAGCTGCGAGGAGCTTCTCAACATTCGACGTGGAGGTTGCGGGCTCAGGGACCACAAGCCCTTGCTGGAGAAAGGAGTTTGGGGGCAGGGGCTTGGCAGATCCAGAGCACTTAAATATTCTAGTAGGAATTTGGCCCGGAAAGTTCTTGATGACTGAAAATTCCACTCAGAGACTCAGGTGTGCCGTTAGGATGCAGGCAGGGTCTCCCTGGAGGACTTGGTAAGGGATTCTGATGCATGGAAGATGCCAGGAGCCAGGATTTGATGAGTGACAAACTGAGGGGCCCAACAGCTCCCTGTGGACGACTGAGGGAAAGGATCCTGGTGGCAGAAGTGCCGTCCTTTTTCGTACACAGCCTCAATGGTCCCCAAAGCCACCCTGACGTTCCCTGGAGCCCCGTCGCATGTAATTCTCCCAACAGCCCCATCAGGGAACTGTCATAATATTTTAACCTTTAAGACAATTACAGGAATAATTCTTGTTTCCTGTTAAAAAAAAAAAAAAAGAGAGAGAGAGAGAGACAAGAAGAAAAGAGAAAACACAAAATAAAAACCAAAGAATGCGATGATCTGTGACTGTGAGAAGTGTGGTTTCCGAGCCCCTTTCTAAACTCTCTCCCCGTTCTGCTTCCTTGGGGGAGCCCTGTCACAGGCGGCTGGGTTCCTGGTATTTCAGAAGACAGTCCTGGAGGAGAGGGCTTCTCCATAGGGCTCAATGTCACCCCTGGAGGGCTGGGAGACATGCTCGGTTTTAAGCTGCCCCCAGCTCTAACAGGCCTAGGGGTGTCCTTGTGGCCTGAGGGGAAGACCAGGGAAGATGCGGGCAGATTCACCTTTGTGTCCTGTGAAGCCATCCCTCCCTGACTAGCTCGACGGAGAAGGTAAATTACAGACAGCATGGAGTAAAAGCTGAACCCCAAAAAGGATTGGGGGCATTTGCTGACTTTGAGAGATGCACTTTCCTTTGAATGCAAGCTCACCTCGCCTGAAAACCTTCTCTTTTCAAATGCAAAGGGGTGAGATGAATACGTGATGAGCCCTCCTGGGTCCCGAACAGGATGGAATGTTCCCCAGAGCGGTAGCCTCAGTACCACAAAGTCCAAGGAGCAGGTTTGTTGGTTTCCCTTGAACAGAGAAGGTGCTGAAAGGCCGCTGTGTGATGCAGCACGAAGATGCCAGTCCCAGGGACCTGCGTCCCAGCTCTGTTCTTTCTTGTGGGTCACGTGGCATGGACTGGAAGAGGCCTGGAAAAAAAAAAAAAGGGACTTCATTCACCTTCCTCCCTGGGCGTGCTTCTCACCTCCCATGGGGTCTCCCCTTCACCACCCAACTTCATGTCCCTCCTCATCCCTAGGGCTCCACTGTGGGTAGATGGTCCACGGATGCAAGCAAGACGGCTTCCCCGTCAGGTCCAGGGGAGCGCCTGGCGGCCCCTGCCTTCCAAGGAGGACCAGGAAGCCGTTTATCAGGGAGATCTGCAGAACGCAGGGCGAAGCTCGGCCCCACAGCTTTCCTTGGGTCCCCGAGGGAAGGTTGGCAGCCATGCCAGGGCCAGCACCCAGGGGTCAGGGAGGACATGGGAAGCAGGTGGTGGACGCTGGAACACAATGCCTGTCACCACCCAGTGGTGTGGCCCACAGACAGGGCTGGCCAGTGTCCTCAAGACTGGAAGGAGAAGGTAACAGAGGGAACGCTTGTTGGGGCTCTCTCTGTGCAGGGTAGGAGCAGCCCCTGAGGGAGGTGTCAGGGAGAAAGGAGGGTGCCTCAGAAGGAAGGTGCACCCAGGGGCAGCCCAGAGATGGCTGAGCAAGCACCTTCGTCTTAAGCCCTGTGCAGGGGGACAGCTTGGATCTAGCAGTGCAGGCCGCTGCATGCAGCTCCATGGGCACGTGTCCCATTTTGTTTCCTGCCTGGGCCAGGGGCCTCCCTAGTCCTAGGTCAGCACAGCCAACCAAGAGGACAGGAGATGCGGAGCAAGCAAAAGTCAGGGAGCCAGGAAGCCACTTCCCAAGAAGCCACTTCCCCGGATGCCCTCCACGCTGTCCTCATACCCGTAGAAAGACAGCTCGGCTGGGATGTCCTCTTCTCACAGCCTCCCGGCCAGGGCCCTCCCTGCCAATCCGCCCCACAGGCCAGGCACAAGCTCTGGACGAAACCATCTCTCCTTCAGGCCTCACAATAGTGCTGCAATTTTATTTATTTTTAATTAATTATATATTTAGTTACTTTTGTATTGAGATGGGGTTTTGCCATGTTGCCCAGGCTAGTCTCAAACTCCTACCCTCAAGCCGTCCTCCCACCTTGGCCTGTCAAAGTGCTGGGATTACAGGTGTGAGTCACTGTGCCAGCCTCTGTTATTTTAATTTCATTTCTCATGTGCTTCGTCCCGGCTATCAGAGAGCTGGACCGCAGAGAATCCTGTGAGTAAAAAGTGAAGGTAGCTTCCTCTGTGGGCAGGACACTCCAGCTGGAACTACTGACAGTAACAGGTGTTTCCTGGTCCACACCAGAGGGAGATGGGCGGGGAATGGGCTTCTGGATCTAGCAAACTCTGCTGTTTTCTTATTTGTTGGTGGCTCCAGGGCATAGCCTTCGGCCCTGTAGCCAGCCACGGGGCCGCCCCACAGGTTCCCTTTCCCACGGAGACGTTCTCTGCCAATAAGATTCTCTTGGGTAGGCTCTGTAAGAGCCTTCTAGAGCATTTTCAGGCACGAGTGAATGTCAGAGTGATGTGGGTGGAGGATGGAAACCGTGTGTAGAGTTATCTATTGGTAGTGCCCCACAACACATGCCATCAGCCTCATCTCAGTCCTCTCTTGCTCACCCTGTGGGTCCCACTAAGATTTCCCCAGAGAAGATGAAGGGGACCACAGCCCTCATTCTTCCATCTCCTGGCAAACCCACACTTAGCCAGCTGTGTTCTCCCTCCAGCAGGGCAGGGCGATGCAGCAGCCAAGCCGAGGTTCTCAGTCCCATGATGTAATTACTGAGGGCAAGGAAGACGCCTCCAAGCCTAACTCTCCAGAAGTTAGGTTCACTGGAAACCTGGAGACCTGTTTAACCCCATCCCAGCGGTACCAAAAGGACGAAGGTTTGTAGCTGTATTTTTTAATTTGATGGAGGTAGACTTGGCATACAACAAACTGCTTATATTTAAACTGTACTAAGGAGTCCATTTTGACTTAGGTATACAATCATAGCACCATCACCACACTCAGGACAGGAAACAGATCATCGTCCCCAGAAGCTGGCCCCCTTTCCTCAGGTGACCGCCCTGCCGCACTGTGTGTGTGCTGTCTCTATAGACTCCTTGGAATTTTCCAGAGTTTAATAAAAATGTACTCATTTGAGCCTGATTTCTCTCCCCGCACGTTAATTATTTTGAGACGCATCTACATTGTTGCCTACATGAGCAGTTCATTCTTTCCATTCCCGAGAACTCCATTGTTGGAAAATGCCACCATCTGTTGATCTGTTTACCTGTTGATGGACATTCGGGCTGTTTCCAGTTTGGAGCTATTACAAATAAAGCTGGGGTGACCCTTTAGGTCTCAGTCTTTGCTTGGATATCTGCTTTCATGTCTCATGGGTAATCTTTAGGAGTGGAAGGACTATCATGTATCGTTCATTTCTTTTAAAAACTGCCAAATTATTTTCTAAAGTGTCTGCACCATTTTACAACCCCCTCAGTGATATATTACAGTTTCAGTTCCTGCGCGTCTTCACCCACGCTTCATAGGGTCAATCTCTGAAATCTGTGTCAGTTTAATAGCTGTGTGATGGGATCTTATCATGGTTTTAATTGACATTTTCCTGTAAAATAATGATGCTGAACAGGTTTTTGTATACTTATTTGCCATCCACGGATCTTCACTGGTGAAGCATATGCTCCAATCTTCTGCCCATTTTTTAAATTGAGGTGTTTGTTTTCTTTCTTTCTTTCATTCTTTTTTATTTTTGACATAAGGTCTCACTTTGTCACCCAGGCTGGAGTGCAGTGGCATGATCATGGCTCACTGAAGGCCTGGCACAGTGGCTCATGCCTATAATCCCAGCACTTTGGGAGGCCAAGGTGGGCAGATGACATGAGGCCAGGAGTTTGAGACCAGCTTGGCCAACATGGTAAAAGCCCGACTCTACTAAAAGTACAAAAGTTAGCTGAGTATGGTGTCGCAGGTCTGTAATCTCAGCTACTCAGGAGGCTGAGGCACAATATTCACTTAAGCGGAGATCATGCAACTGCACTCCAGTCTGAGCGACAGAGTGAGACCCTGTCTCAAAAAAAAAAGAAAGGCTCACTGCAGCCTCAGCCTCCCAGGCTCAAAGATCTTCCTGCCTCACCCTCCCAAGTAGCAGGGACTACAGGTGCACACCACCATGCCCAGTTAATTTTTGTATTTTTGGGGGACAGGGTTTTGCCATGTTGCCCAGGCTGATCTTGAACTCTTAGACTCAAGTGATCTGCCTACCTGAGTCTCCCAAAATGCTGGGATTCCAGCTGTGAGCCACTGTGCCCAGCCTGTTAGTTTTCATATTATTAAGCTTTAAGAGTCTATATATTCTGGATGAAAGTTCTTTTTCAAATACACACATTGCAAATATTTTCTTTTTTTTTTTTTTTTTTTTTGAGACGGAGTCTGGCTCTGTCGCCCAGGCTGGAGTGCAGTGGCCGGATCTCAGCTCACTGCAAGCTCCGCCTCCCGGGTTTACGCCATTCTCCTGCCTTAGCCTCCTGAGTAGCTGAGACTACAAGCGCCCGCCACCTCGCCCGGCTAGTTTTTTGTATTTTTTAGTAAAGACAGGGTTTCACCGTGTTAGCCAGGATGGTCTCGATCTCCTGACCTCGTGATTCGCCCGTCTCGGCCTCCCAAAGTGCTGGGATTATAGGCTTGAGCCACCGCGCCCGGCCGCAAATATTTTCTAAGGTCTATGGCTTATCTTTTCATTCTCTTAAAAGTGTTGCAGGGAGAGAAGCTTTGATTTTAATGACGTATTTATCAATTTATTATTTTATGGTATTATCATTAAGAATTATTTTATTCTATTTTATTTTTAGACGGAGTCTCACTCTGTCACCCAGGCTGGAGTGCTGTGGTACAGTCTCGGCTCACTGCAGTTCTGCCTCCCGAGTTCACACCATTTTCCTGCCTCAGCCTCCCGAGTAGCTGGGACTACAGGTGGCCACCACCACGCCTGGCTAATTTTTTATATTTTCAGTAGAGAGGGGTTTCACTGTGTTAGCCAGGATGGTCTCGATCTCCTGACCTCGTGATCCGCCTGCCTCAGCCTCCCAAAGTGCTGGAGTTACAGGCATGAGCCACTGCGCCCGGCCCATCATTAAGAAATCTTAAACCAGGGTCACAAAGATTTTCTCCTGTATGTTCATATAGAAGTTTTACCATCTTAGGTTTTACATTTGGGTATATAATGTATTTTGAGGTAAGCTTTGTATTTGTTGTATGGTATGAATTTGGAGTTTGGGGGTTTTTTTTGTTATTGTTGTTTTGTTTTGTTTTTTGAGACAGGGTTTCCCTTTGACACCCAGGCTGGAGTGCAGTGGTACGATCTCAGCTCACTGCAGCCTCGACCTCCTGGGCTCAAGTGATCTTCCCACCTCATCCCTGCAAGTAGCTGGAACTACAGGCACACATCACCCACCCGGCTAATATTTTTTTTTTTTTTTTTTTTTTTTTGAGACGGAGTCTCGCTTAGTCGCCCAGGCTGGAGTGCAGTGGCGCGATCTCGGCTCACTGCAAGCTCCGCCTCCCGGGTTCACGCCATTCTCCCGCCTCAGCCTCCGAGTAGCTGGGACTACAGGCGCCCGCCACCACGCCCGGCTAGTTTTTGTATTTTTAGTAGAGACGGGGTTTCACCATGTTAGCCAGGATGGTCTCGATCTCCTGACCTCGTGATCCACCCGCCTCGGCCTCCCAAAGTGCTGGGATTACAGGCTTGAGCCACCGTGCCCGGCCCCCGGCTAATATTTTTGTATTTTTTGCCATTTTGCCCAGGCTGGTCTCAAACTCCTGAGCTCAAGTGATCTGCCCACCTCAGCCTCCTGAAGTGCTAGGATTGCAGGCATGAGCCACCGCCCCAGGCTGTTTTTTTTTTTCTTGCATGTGAGTATCTAATTGTTCAGTATCATTTGTTGAAAATACTGTCCATTCTTTTCTAATTGCCTTTGCGTGTTTGTCAAAAATCAGGAGTCTTTATGTGTGTAGATCTGTCTCTGTGTTCTCTGTCTTGTCCCATTGGTCTGTTTGTCTCTCTTCTTACCAAGACTACACTGTAAAAAATTACCATAGCTTTTTAATGAGCCTGGAAATCAGGCTGTATCAGCCTACCAATTTTATTCTTCTTCAGAATTGCTTTGAGTGGCATTATCCTAATAAATAATGAAAATTCTTTCTCAGAATTGCTTTGACTATTCTGGGTCTTTTTGCATTGCCATATGAATTCTAGAACCAACTTAGAATGAGTTTATCAATTTTTATTTTTAAAAGCCCTGCTGGGATTTCGATTGGAATTGTGTTGATTTGTAGAATAGTTTGAGGAGAAATGACATCTTACTAACATTAAGGCATCCAGCCCATGAACAAAGTGTATCTCTCTATTTACATCTTTAATTTCTCTCAGCAATGTTTTGTAGTTTTTCTTGTACAGACCTTTCATATCTCTCATCAGATTTATCCCTAAGTATTTCATGTACTTTTACATTATTGGCATTTTTTGTTTCAAGTTCTGATTATTTGTTACTAATATGTAGAAATGCAATTGATTTTTTTTTATATTCATCTTGAATCCTGCAATCTTGCTAAACTCACTTATTGATTCGAGGAGCTTTGTTGTAATAGATTCCATGAGATTTCCAACATAGATGATCATGCCATCTGCAAATAAAGTGTTACTGCTTTCTTTTCAACTGAATGCCTTTCATTTCTTTCTTTCTTTTTTTTTTTTTTTGAGACGGAATCTCGCTCTGTCGCCCAGGCTGGAGTGCAGTGGCCGGATCTCAGCTCACTGCAAGCTCCGCCTCCCGGGTTTACGCCATTCTCCTGCCTCAGCCTTCTGAGTAGCTGGGACTACAGGGTCCCGCCACCTCGCCAGGCTAGTTTTTTTTGTATTTTTTTAGTAGAGACAGGGTTTCACTGTGTTAGCCAGATGGTCTCGATCTCCTGACCTCGTGATCCGCCCATCTCGGCCTCCCAAAGTGCTGGGATTACAGGCTTGAGCCACCATTTATTTCTTTATCTTTTTTTTTCCTTGTGCCTGTTTTCTCATCTGTCTCATTGGTGCCATTGCACCAGAACAGTGTTGAACATTAAGTGGTGAGAGCAGACATCCTTGTCTTGTTATTCTTCTCAAAGGAAGAGCATTCAGTCTTTCACCACTAGGTCTGATGCAAGCTATATGATTTTTGCACATTGAGGAAGTTCTCTTTTATTCCTAGTTGGAGAGAGCATTTCTTAGAAATGAACGTTGAATTTCATTAAATGCATTTTCTATGACCATTAAGATGATCACATGGTTTTTCTTTTTTAATGCATTAACATGGTGAATTACATTGATGGATATTCTTCTTTTTTCTTTTTTGAGACGAGGTCTCACTCCATCACTCAGGCTGGAGTGCAGTGGCACAATCTCGGCTCACTGCAACCTCCACCTCCTGCCTGGGCTCAAGCAATCCTCCCATCTCAGCCTCCCGAGTAGTTGGGAACACAGGTATGCACCAACACACCCGGCTAATTTTTTTCTATTTTTAGTAGAGACAGGGTCTCACTGTTTTGCCCACGTTGGTCTTGAACTCCTGTGCTCAAGCAGTCCTTCCATCTCGGCCTCCCAAAGTGCTGTGATTACAGGAGTGAGTCACTGCACCTGGCCACATTGATGACGGATTTTCAAATGTTAAACCAATTCTGTATTCTTAAAATACCACATTTGATAATAAATCTTTTTCATATTATATATTTTTGATTCAATTTGTTAAAATTTGCTAAAGATTTTTGTGTCTATGTTAATAAGAGATAGTGGTCTACAGTTTTCTTTTTTCATAATAACTTTATCTGGTTTTCATAAAACCAGGTTAATGCTGGCCTCTTAGAATAAGTTAGAATGCATTCCCTCCTCTTGAATCCTCTAAATAGTTTTTGTAGAATTGGAATTATTTCTTCCTTAAATGTTTGGTAGAATTTACTATCAGAGCCATCTGGGCCTGGAATTTTCTCTGTGGGAAAGTTTCTTTTTTACTTTAATTTTTATTTTTAGGGACAGACTCTTGCCCTGTTGCCCAGGCTAGAGTATAGTGGCAGAATCATAGTTCACTGCAGCTTCAACTTGTTGGGCTCGAGTGATTGTCCTGCCTCAGCGTACCAAGTAGCTGGGACCACAGGCATGTGCCACAATGCTAGGCTAATTTTTTTTTTTTTTTTTTTTGTACAGATGGAGTCTTGCTGTGTTCTCCAAGCTGGTCTTGAACTCCTGGCCTCAAGCAATCCTGCCACCTGGGCCTCCTAAAATGTTTGCATTACAGGCGTGAGCCACCATGCCAGGCCTTCTGGTGGAAAGTTTCTAACAACAATTTTTTTTCATGTACATACAACTATTTAGGTGATCTGTGTCTACCTGAATGAGCTTTCATAGTGTGTGTGTATGTTTTGTTTTTGTTTTTGTTTTTGTTTTTGTTTTGAGACAGTTTCACTCTTGTTGCCCAGGCTGAAGTGCAATGACACGATCTCGGCTCACTGCAGCCTACGCCTCCCAGGTTCAAGCATCTCCTGCCTCAGCCTCCCGAGTAGCTGGGATTACAGGCAGGCACCACCACGCCCAGCTAATTTTGTATTTTTAGTAGAGATGGAGTTTCTCCTTGTTGGTCAGGCTGGTCTCGAACTCCCAACCTCAGGTGACCCACCCACCTCAGCCTCCTAAAGTACTGGGATTACAGGTATGAGCCACTGCAGCTGGCGTATAGTGTGTTTTTTAAAAAGAAATTTAAGAATGTCTGCCTTTGTACAACTTAAGAGACATCCCACAAATTCTATGTTTTTTGTTTGATTGTTTTGTTTTGAGATGGAGCCTTGCTCTGTCACCTGGGCTAGAGTGCAATGGCACAATTTCAACTCACTGCAACCTCTGCCTCCCAGGTTCAAGCAATTCTCCTGCCTCAGCCTCCCGAGTAGCTAGGATTACAGGTGCCCACCACCACACCTGGCTAATTTTGTATTTTTAGTAGAAATGGGGTTTCATCATGTTGATTAGGCTGGTCTTGAACTCCTGACCTTAGGTGATCCGCCTGCCTCGGGCTCCCAAAGTGCTGGGATTACAGGCGTGAGCCACCGCGACCGGCCTCTATGTTGTATTTTAACTTTTATTCAGTGCAAAATACTTTCTGCTTTCTCTTTTTATTCCTCTTTGACTCATGAGTTATTTAGAAATGTGTTATTTAGTTCCCAAGTGCTTGGGAATTTCCCAGACATCTGTCTGTTATTGATTTCTAATTTCATTCCACTGTGGTCAGAGAATATACTTTGTGTGACTTGTATCCTTTTAAATATACTGAGACTTATTTTATGACGCAGAATATGATCTGTCTTTATAAATGTTCCATGTGCGCTTGAACGGAATTTGTATGCTGCTGTTGTTGGGAGGAGTGGTCTATAAATGTCAGTCAGGTCAAGTTGGCTGATAGTGTTATTCAAGTGTGCTAGATCCTTGTTCCATCAAGTTTTGAAAAAGGGATATTGAAATATCCAACTCTAGGCCGGGCGCGGTGGCTCACGCCTGTAATCCCAGCACTTTGGGAGGCAGAGGCGGGCGGATCACGAGGTCAGGAGATCGAGACCATCCTGGCTAACATGGTGAAACCCCGTCTCTACTAAAAATGCAAAAAAATTAGCCGGGCGAAGCGGCGGGCGCCTGTAGTCCCAGCTACTCGGGAGGCTGAGGCAGGAGAATGGCGTGAACCCGGGAGGCGGAGCTTGCAGTGAGCCGAGATCGCGCCACTGCACTCCAGCCTGGGCGACTAAGCGAGACTCTGTCTCAAAAAAAAAAAAAAAAAAAAAAAAAAAAAAAGAAATATCCAACTCTAATTGCAGACTTGGCAATTTCTCCTTGCAGCTCTCCCAGACTTTATTTCATGTATTTTGCAGCTCTGTTATTAGAAACAGAGCTATCTGGGGCCGGGCACGGTGGCTCACACCTGTAATCCCAGCACTTTGGGAGGCCGAGGCGGGCGTATCATGAGGTCAGGAGATCAAGACCATCCTGGCTAACCCGGTGAAACCCCGTCTCTACTAAAAATACAAAAAATCGGCAAACGTGGTGGCGGGCACCTGTGATCCCAGCTACTCGGGAGGCTGAGGCAGGAGAATGGCGTAAACCCGGGAGGTGGAGCTTGCAGTGAGCTGAGATCGCACCGCTGGACTCCAGCCTGGGTGGCAGAGCGAGACTCCATCTCAAAAAAAAAAAAAAAAAAAGAAAGAAACAGAGCTATGTGGGGTTGCTGTGTCCTCTGGATTAATGACCTTTATCACTATAAAATGAACTTTTTTTAGCACTGGTGATACTCTTTGCTCTGAAAACTACCAGTCTAATATTGATATAGCCACTCCAACTTTCTTTTGATGTGCACTATCATGGTTTATCTTTTTCCATGCTTTTACTTTTTTTTTTTTTTTTTTTTTGAGATGGAGTCTTGCTCTGTTGCCTAGGCTGGAGTGCAATGGCATGTTCTCGGCTCACTGAAACCTCTGCCTCTTGGGTTCAAGCAATTCTCCTGCCTCAGCCTCCCGAGTAGCTGGGATTACAGGGGCATGCCACCACACCCAGCTAAAATTTTTGTATTTTTAGTAGAGACAGGGTTTCTGCATGTTGGTCAGGGTGGTCTGAAGCTCCTGATCTCAGGTGATCCACCCTCCTTGAGGTCCCAAAATTCTGAGATTACAGGCACGAGCCACTGCGCCCGGTCTCATCCTTTTACTTTTAACCTATTTGTGTCTTTATCCCAGAGGGGCATTTGCTGTAGGCAGCACTGGGTCTTGCTTATCTATGAATGGGAGCGTTTATCAATTTAATGTGATTATCAACTTTAGCTAAGTTTAAGCCTATTGTCTTACTATTTTCTTTCTTTCTTTCTTTCTTTTTTTTGAGACAGAGTTTTGCTCTTAATGCCCAGGCTAGAGTGCAATGGCACAATCTCAGCTCACTGCAACCTCCACCTTCTGGTTTCAAGCGAGTCTCCTGCCTCAGCCTCCCAAGTTGCTGGGATTACAGGCGCCCGCCACGAGGCCCAGCGAAGTTTTTTGTATTTTTAGTAAAGATGGGGTTTCACCATGTTGGTCAGGCTGGTCTCGAACTGCTGACCTCCTGATCCACCCACTTCGGCCTCCCAAAGTGCTGGGATTACAGGCATGAGCCGCCACACCCGGCCCCCTTACTATTTATTTTCTATCCTACCACTCTTTGTTTTCTTTCTCCTCTTTTTCTGCATTCTTGGGACTACTTTTTATTTTTTATTATACCAGTTTATCTTTTTGTGGGTTTTTTTTTTTTTTTTTTTTTTTTGAGACGGAGTCTCGCTCTGTCGCCCAAGCTGGAGTGCAGTGGCGCGATCCTGGCTCACTGCAAGCTCCGCCTCCCGGGTTCACGCCATTCTCCTGCCCCAGCCTCCCGAGTAGCTGGGACTACAGGCGCCCGCCACCACGCCTGGCTAATTTTTGTATTTTTGTGGAGATGGAGTTTCTACAAAAATACATGCTCATGAACTGATCAGGCCTCTGCTGGATCCTTGAGGGGGACCCCCTGTCATTCCCCAGGGCTTCTCTCCGTGCAGCTCTTTTTCTCCCCAGGACTCTGCCCTGAGAGCAGTAGCTGCCTCAGTCTCCGGAGACTCTCAGCTCTGTCTCCTGAACTCAGGAAATCCTCAGGCAGCATACTGCCTACAGTTTCCATCCCTGAGCCACAGCCTCGTGTCTCACCCAGGGAAGTAAGCCGGGGCAGTGGCAGGACTCACTCATGTTTTTACCTTTCCATAACGTCCAGTGTCCTGAGCCAGGTCCATCTGTTCCATCTAGTGGTGGTGGTTGCTTCTCACACACGTAGCTGTTCCCTGCAACTTCGTCCCGACCGGAAATGGGAATTCAGCAGCCACACTGCTGAGACATCTTCTCACCTCCCCAGTGCCCACCCTGACCAGCACCCCCTGCCCCCGACCTGCCAACTTTAACTATCTGTATTCCGTGTAGCCTGACAAAAAGGATGGAACCTGCCAGCGGAGGGTCTCCCATTGTTTGGCTGTACAAACAGCCCCCTGACTCTCTCCAGAAAACCAAGAAACAGTCCAGGCATGGCATCTAAGGTGGTATGGAGGGTCACAAGCACTCAAGTCCCAGCTCAGCAAAACTGCCAGGACTCCAGCAAATCGTGAAGGCATTCGCCGCGGGGTGGATGCGAGAAGTGTGGGGACGGGACAGGACTAGGAAGACACTGAAGTGTCAAGACTGCAGGGCAGATGCAGTCCCTGAAAAGAGGCTTTGCACAGCGCAGAAGGCAGCAGCTCTGAGGGCACAGACTCGTGGGGAGAATGACAGAGATGTGGAGGGTGGTTCTGCCTTGCAGGATGAAAGTTTCTACCAATTGCTCTTTTTCTTTTTTTTTTTTTTTTTTGAGACGGAGTCTGGCTCTGTCGCCCAGGCTGGAGTGCTGTGGCCGGATCTCAGCTCACTGCAAGCTCCGCCTCCCGGGTTCACGCCATTCTCCTGCCTCAGCCTCCCGAGTAGCTGGGACCACAGGCGCCCGCCACTTCGCCCGGCTAGTTTTTTGTATTTTTTAGTAGAGACGGGGTTTCACCGTGTTAGCCAGGATGGTCTCGATCTCCTGACCTCGTGATCCGCCCGTCTCGGCCTCCCAAAGTGCTGGGATTACAGGCTTGAGCCACCGCGCCCGGCCTGCTCTTTTTCTTTAGGCAGAAAAAGGAGACCTGCTCTGGAGAGGGGCAGGGTGGGGCCGGGCTCCCTAAGCAAAATCTATTCCTGAATGTCCCTCGTCCTGTGGAGTGGCAGCAAGGCCTGAAACCCCTGGCTTCACCCCTCGGGACCAGGTCAGGACAGCACGGCCAACCCAGGTAGGGCAGGCTGGGCCTCACACAGCATGTACCCAGGCAGGGCCCGGCCATGGCGCCACCAGGGTATCAGTTAATCTCCATAAGACGCTGGCGAGGTGGGTTCTTGGCCCCATTTTACAGATTAGGGGCCAGATTTCCCGAGCTGCTCAGCTGACAGATGGCGGCAAACCGAAGGGCCGGCCTGAAGCCAGTATGTGCTCCAGCCGTGGGCCTCCATTTCACTGTCCTTGAGATCTTAAAACCCCTACTCCAGAAATTCCCAGGCTGGGTGGCCTCTAGGGGCATCCTGGCCCCCAGCCCCTGACTTCTGGCCCGTTGCCGTGTGCCCACACAGAGAGAGAGCATGGAAGACCTTTCCGTCTCCCCTCGGGCCTTATAAGTAAATCCCAGCCGCGTTTCCCTCCTGCCATCTGTACCGGTTAATGATAGATTGAGAGGATGCTGGCCTGGCCATGGGTGAGGGTCTGTCCTAAATAGGACATGTCAAGTGCCCAGCAGGATAGCTCTGTGTCCTGGAGTAAGACAGGTGTGGATCTAAAATTGGAGGAGCGGAGGTGGCGCTGACTTTTTCCAATCTTGGTTCACCCATCCCGCGCCTTCAGCCGGGAAGGACCTGACAGGTGGTCCCAGCCCCTGGGCCCATGTGCCTGAATTCCTGTGCTCACAGCAGAGGCCCTAAAATAGACCAGGACATTATACACCACGTCCACAGTGCCCTGCCTCTCCGTGAGGAGTGGCAGGTTTCCGCCTGGAGTCACAGGGGCTAATCCCTGCGCTTCCCCAAGCCTGTGGCGGATGAGGGGAGCCTGGGTGCCAGGCGGGCCTGGCCCTGTGTTTCTGCTCAGCTGCCTGTTCTCTGTGGGTTTGGGGGCAAGTCACCTAAGTCCTCTGAGCCTCATGTTTCTTGTTCATTCCCGTTTTTCTCCGCCCTTCCCTCTTTAGGGCCTGGAGACATGCCTTTCTCCCAATTAAGTGCCTTAATTATTTGCCATCTTCCACATTTCAAAAGTCCCACAGACAGGACTTAATTCTTCCATCGACCCAGAATACCCGGAATTCCGCTATGCGCAAATTCACAATATCCTCTGAAGCCTGCAATTTACTTCTGCCTAAAGCCAGCTGACGAAAACGGGGCAGAGCCGCAGCTGCCTGCGTTTCCTAGCGGAGTACGTGATTCATCATTTTCAGACTTGGGGATCAGGGGGCCGGACAGGGCCTTCATCTGGTGGGAGGCAGGGCCCAACCTCTGCTGACTGCAGACTGTGCAGTCTGTTATGGCCGATGCTTACAGGAATCCTACAAAAGAGCTCACTGTCCTTGTTTCACGGCTAAGGAGACAGAGACACAGAACTAAGAAATAGCACGCTCAAGTTCAGACAACCAGTGCTGACCGGATTTGTTACCATTTCTCCCAGTTTTATCTCAATCTGGAATCAGGTTTGTCCCCTCTAGGACTCTAGAAACTGCAAATGATGGTTTCTTATTCTCAGCCCTGAAGCCACCAATGACTGAGATGTTGAACAAGAGCTTCCTGGCGCTGTGTCCCATGTCCTGGGCTATTTTAGGTGTCAGGAATTCATGCACATTTAGCATGTGGCCAGGACTACTGGAGTATCCCTTCTGCCCTGCCTGTGCTCCTCAGCCCACCCCAAGACCCTCTTCCATTCCCTGCTGGGAGGCAGATGGAGGACAGGGTCTTACCCATGAACTCCTGCCCCTGAAGAAACTTTGACGGCTTGAAGCCCAGGTCCTGTGGACACTTTCTGACCTTCTGTCCATGCCCGTAACCTCTGGACCACCCTGAAAGTTTTCTCTAAAGTGGTTGCCTCTGTTAGACCATAGAAACTGGCCAACTAGCTGATCCCCTGTCTGGAAATGGCTGTAACCTGCCTTCCTGCAACAATTTGGACAAATATCATCAATCTGCAGTTTCTTAACAGGATCTCATTTGTCCTGGTTCTCAGGCGGGGCGGTAGGAGCCAGCAGCAGGGCCTTGGCCTGCAGGTCCGTGTGCGTATCAGCAGCCAGCAGCCGTGTGCAGACTGTCTTGACATGCGTCATCCTGAAAGCTTTTTAGCCACTCGTGGGAAGAGAATGCCAAGGGCCAGAGGAGACAGCTTGTGCCCACAGTCTTTGAATTCAGGTCTGTCTTTGTCTGAAATTCATAGCATATCTTTTTGGGGGACTCAGAAATGTTCACCTTTCAAATCCTATGCCAAGGCTACCTCCCTAGCAGACAGTCAAGGTGGCACCAACATGAAGTCAAGGGTGGCACCAACATGAAGTGCCATGTCCCAAGCTATGTTCAGGACCTGGTTTGGTTACAGGCATTTGAACACTTCCAACAGGTGGTAGGACCCCCCAAATGTCCCCGAGTCACAAGTGGAGCAGGCGCCACTGGGAGGAGGACAGAGCCAGTGCAGACCGGAATGTGTAAGTACCTGGAGTCTGGTTTCAGCTCTGCCTCCCTCTGGGACCTACATTTATTGGTCTTTTTGTTCATAACTGACCAGTACCAGGCTCAACAGCAACTCTGGTTTTTGCAGACTTCTTCCCATTCTTCAACCAGAAGTTTCAGGGGTACAAGAGACCTTTAGGAGAAGTTTCCTGAGTCCCGTGGTCTCTGGAGGTTTTCTTTCCGTTTGGAACAGTCTTTGAAGTCTGAACAATTCTCCTGGAGGGCTACGGGCCTGGAAGTCAAAGCATTTCAGGGATTTGAGACCAAGCGTGGAAGGGAAGGCCACTCAGTCTTGCCTGAGCTCACAGCCCCTTCATCCATCTGGGACGAGGGCCTCCTCTGGGTGCAGGCCACTCAGGCCCCCGACACCACCCTGCAAAAGTCCTCAGTGGCCACAGCTTTCTGGAGCTGTGCTCATCCTCACTACAGAGCCATCTACATTCAAACCTGCCCTTACATTTGAGGAGATGGCCTAATCCTGGATGTGCACCCCAATCCCTACTTAAGAGGCATCTGAATTCATCAGCTCCAGATATCCCTTGGACTTTAAAGCTATCCTCTGGATTCCATGGGGCAGCCAAGAGGTTAGGGTGATGTAACATCTTGATGAGTTGAGAGCGGCGGCCATCCCGGATCAAGTGATGCTTTCCTGGATCCAGGGACAGATTTTAGGCAGAGACCCACAGTACAGACATTCTCAACCTTGCCCTGCCCTGTGCTAGGTGAGGATGGGGCTATGCCCTCCCTCCAGCGACCTGAGACATGCACAGAGCTCTGGACAGGGAGTCCTCCCCAAAACCCTCTCTCTTTCAGGCTGCTGGTCTCCCAACACCGTCATAGGAGGGCAGCTCTGTGTACGAAAATACACGAACACCAAGGTGCTGCTTCATCTATGGGTTTTAAAGAGAATTTCAATTTGATTTATCTTCCAATACAGGGAACTTGGCAAGATCTGCTTGTTCCAGGAGCGGGAGAGCCTCAGAGCAGGGTCTGGGCGGCCCTGCATGGGGAGAGTCAGAGGACAGCGGGAGGCAGTCGGCTGGGGAGGCCTCTCCCCACAGATGGCAGGAAATGGGGCCGGGCCGCCCTGCAGGATTGGCCCAGGCCTTGAGGCCATAGGGGGGCCCCACCTCCAGACGTGCCTGGCCTGGGTTTCCCGGCCTTTGGCGCTGGAAGGCCACACAAAGATGGCATTCATGGTGAGGCCTTAAATTCTCTCCGGAATGAGGCAGGGTTTAAATAAATACATAAGAAGGTTGGATCCTGGGCCAGACTGAGCTTGCACAGGGCGGTGGGTGCTGTGAAGGCCGAGAGAGAGAGAGGGTGCCCCTCCCATGCACACCCAACTTTGTGCAAAATTAGTAAAAAATGTTTCTTCCATGTCAATTAATGGGGAACTCCCGTGCACCCCCATTCAGTGACAGTCGTGCAGGATTTGTGTTTGGGGATAGCTCTAGGGGCCGACCATTTACTGGGTGTTTTCCACAGGTCAGGCACTGACTGGATGTCACTCAAGACTATAAGGTGGGTAGTAGGTCCTGGGATTCACCTGTTTATTCCTTTACAAAGAGTGACTGGGCTGAGAGCACTATTAGGTACTGGGGTTGCCGGGGTGAGGGGACTCCGAGACGCACTCTGCTCTCATTCAAGTCACAGTGGGGACAAACAATTAGCAAAGGAGATGCCGAGAGTCAGCCCCAGAGCCTAGCTCATGCGGGCCTTGGGGTGAGTGAAACAGGTTCTCAGCTCTGCTTTGCAGATGGGGAAACTGAGGCAGAGACTTGCATTAGGAAACGGAAGCTAAGTGCTGCGTCCTGAAGGAGGTGCATTCTTGAGGCTTGCGGGACTGCCGGAGGGGTGCTGAACCCTCCGCTGTCAATGCAGGCACTGCCTTGGGACCTTCACCCCGCTGAGCCAGCCCAAAACTGCAGGAAAGGGGTTAGAATGACCTTTGACTTCTGGATGGCGTAGTCCAGGACCGGGCACCCAGTGACTTTGCTTGAAGCAGAGTCTGTAGTTTTAAAGGCTCTGAGGATGGCAAGAGAGTAAAGATGGTGGGCCGGGCCCGCAGGAGGCTCGCCATACCAGCTCCCTCTCCTAGGGCCTGGGGGAATCTTTGTGATGGGGTCTGGCAGCTGAAGAATTGCAAACATTCTTCCTGTCTCCCTTGATGGTTCTGAGTTCCAAAAGCCATACGCTTCCAAAGAGGGAGGTTTTGGAAAAGCTAGGATGCTCTGCAATCCTGCCACCCAGAAGGGCATGCCTCAGGGATGGGGAAGAAATGTGGGGGAAAGTTCTGGTCTCTCTTTTTGGGAGGGTTAGCAGCTTTTCCCTTGGAAATGGGGTTTTGTTGATGAGCCTCCATCTCCCAAAACCTCAGGCACTTTAGTTACCTCACTTGGAAGGGGTCTTTTAAGAAATACATAAACCCCCCAGTGGGGTCAACTCCGTCCAATGGGTTGATAAATGAGAAGTCAGATGAACCAGGCAGGACCCTCTGACAGACAGATGGGGGGTCACAGCCACCCCAAGAATTATTACACCACAGAGCAGGGCTCCACTCCCCAAAGAACCTCAAAGGGTCACGGAGAAGGAAAGAGACAGCTTACCTCCCTCTGCATCCGATATTATGTTCAAAAAACTTGTGTGGGCTTTGCTTCCTGTGCCATTCGGCAGCCTCGCTAGTTTTAGTATAATTTTTAAAAATCACATACCATTATTGAGGGTGCAGATTGGTGTAACCTTTTTAGATGCAACATTTCAAATGCCCTTTTTCTGAGTTCTGCTAAAATGGATGAGGTGTTTGGGGCTTTTTTCTTCCAGCACTATTTGTAATTATAAAAAATTGCAGTGACCTCTGTGTCCATCATTAGAGAAATGGCTGGATGAACCATGGTGACACCCATTTAAGGAACACTATTCACTCTCCTGCTGATAGACAGGGAGAAGTGGAACGGCGTGTATGGGCACGGGGAGGAGTGAGCGCATCGCCAAAAGCAAAGGCAAGTTGAAGAACCGTGTGTGTGTAGGGGGGACGATCCCATCTGTTTAAAAAAATGTGCATATGTACATATTTATTTAAATGGCTGTATATGCCTAAAAATATTTGGAAGGAGCCACAGCAACCAGTTAACAGTGATTATTTTGGTGGGGAGCATACATTCTTCTGTATTTGAATCTGTGACAAGAAGTCACTTCTGTCACATAAAAAACAAAGATTTACAACAAATTCCTTACCTTTGGATAAAATCATGGGTCTGGGGAAGCACATCCTATCTACCCTGTGGCTCCAGTCTCATGCCCAGGGCCACTGCCACTGGATGTTTGGAGGTCCCCCACCCACATCCCCGGCACGCAGGACACAGACTCGGGGCTCAGCGGCCCCTCTCCGGGCTGGCTGGGCACCAGGGAGGACATCATCCAGTGACAGCTTCTGGTTAGATTGGCCGAGCTCCTCCCTTCTTTGGAAGTGGGTGGACAGCAGGGCCAGATGCCTCCGAATGTCCCCCCGGAGGGATAATGGACCCCATTGTCTGGGGAGAGGAGGATGCGCGCCCTTTCCTGTTTCCTCTCATCCCACGATCCAGAGCAGTGTCCAGTTGTGGCCGAGACACGGACTTGAAGGAGGGCACATTTTCTTTGGTCTCCTCCCACCTCCGTCTTAAGAAATTCATGCCGGGCGCGGTGGCTCAAGCCTGTAATCCCAGCACTTTGGGAGGCCGAGACGGGTGGATCACGAGGTCAGGAGATCGAGACCATCCTGGCTAACACTGTGAAACCCCGTCTCTACTAAAAAAATACAAAAAACTAGCCGGGCGAAGTGGCGGGCGCCTGTAGTCCCAGCTACTCGGGAGGCTGAGGCAGGAGAATGGCGTGAACCCGGGAGGCGGAGCTTGCAGTGAGCTGAGATCCGGCCACTGCACTCCAGCCTGGGCGACAGAGCCAGACTCAGTCTCAAAAAAAAAAAAAAAAAAAAAAAAGAAATTCATATTCAGCCACCTATAAATTTTGCCAAAAAAGCGAGGGGAAGTTGTACCAACATACTCCCTGCACTGCACAATGGCCGAGACCAGCGGGGGATTAGAACCTTGGCACTATGGAGCCAGGACACCGGGCACCTTAGGCCCAGGTGGCTGAGAAGGGACCTGAGTTCCAAGTGACTTCAGCTACAGGGGCTTGGCACAGCCCCGTGCTCCAATGGACGGGGCACGCCAGTGCTGGGATCATAGGGCTGGCAAATGTGCCAGATGAGAAGGCAAGAACGGGAAGAACAAGGGAATGAAAGGCCCAGGGGCGCCAGGGACTCGCCGTGCTCCAAGGAAAGGTCAGGAGGAGGTTGAGGAAGGTCCTGGGGCCGTGTATCCAGTAGCTGAAGACTTCACTGCTCATTCACCACTCCATCCTCCTCCATCATGGCTGAGGCCCCCCACCCACATGCCAATGGGGGGCCTGTTGGCTCATTTTAGTCTGCTCCACTTAGAAGAGCAAAAGACCTTGCCATCCATGTGCCCACGACTGCCTCATTTTCTAGAGGAAAAAGAAAAAGAACCGGCGAGAAACAAAATGGGCTCATTGTGGTTGTCTGTGTGGCTGGTCAGCTGGGAAAAGCCGAAGGCCAAAGCCAGGGACCAGGGCAATTGCAACAGTTAAGGGGATACAGGGCACAGTGCCCAGGGACATGAAGCAGAGGGACAGCAAGGAGACTGCTGGGCAGGGTCAGGAAGGAGGGAGTTCCAAGGATGTGGAGGGGCCAGAGGGGCTGCGGCGAGCAAGGCTGCAGACTCTGCAGTGAGATGAGGACAGAGTGCCCCTTGGATTGGTCACGGGGAGTGAGAATACCATGCCGTGGGATTCTGCAGGGGAGCAGAAGGCAGGGGGAGAAGTGCATTTGGTATGAAGTAGAGTTGGGGCAGTGGAGGCCCACTTGAGAGACGAGGCTGGGAGGGGCAGCCTGAGTCACTCCACGGTGCTTGCATGCCAGCAGGGGAGGGTCTCAAGTGTGTCTGCAGACCAAGAAGAGGAGCCGCCAGATGGGCAGGGAATGGGGAGAGTAGAAACAAAGAGACAAGTGCTCTCCACACCCACCGGCAGATGTGCTGGGAGCCAGCGGGGCAGAAGGTGTTGGGGTTTGCCATTTCCACATGACAGTCCCCCCGTGGTATGACTCCATGAGTGGGGTTGAGGAGGCATGGAGACAGAGGTTACTGAACTCAAGGAGACCAAGAAACAGTGAGGAGACAGACAGAAAGAGACTCTGCAGTGTGACAATAAGGCTGGTATGTCCCATTGTGTAGTTGCACATTACACCACTCACAGCAAAGTCTGAATTGTGCAGTGCACAACATGCACAACTGTACTTGCTGGCCCTTTCAGGAGCTGGATGTGCCATCCACATGGTTGTGAATCCCCTGGCATGATGGCTGCGCATTGAGAGAGCAGGATTGTAAGCCAGGCACCTGAATGCTGCTGTGTACACAGAAAGGTGGCTCCAGGGAATAAATAAGGAGCATCAGGGCTGGTGGACAGGTCTGGGAACACCAGCTGCTCCAGCCAGAGGCAAGCAAGGGAGGTGAGAACAAGGACAACCTCCCCAGAGGGAACCAAAAATCCCAGTGACAAAAGCAGTTTACACCCAGGGCCGAACACAGCGCTGTACACAACAATGACAACCCCCATTTGACAGACAAGGAGACTCTAAGGCTCCAGGAGATTAAACACTTGCCCAAGGCCACAGAAATAATCACAGTTGGAGGCAGAATTGGGATTCGGGACTCGAACAGGATGGTCCAGTGGTCAGGGGCTAGCATCCTTCCAGACCTCAGCCCATTTGCACGTGTCCACACTCGGTGCCTGGCCCGCACGTAGCCCCTGGGCCTGGATGAGGCCTGCCTGAGATATCTAGCGAGAACAGAGAAATCAAGTCAGCCTTAATTAAGTCACACACAGGGACTGGGGGCCCAGAGGGGCCACCACCTGCCCGCAGCCCTCATTGTGTACAGTTAATCCTGTCCAGGTGTCTGCTGGCAGCCCCTGATCAATTAGTCACTGCGATTGAAGCTGAGTGTAATTAATTATTCAATTTTGAGCTGTTCCAGCTTAATGCATCTGAAATGACATCATGCAGCCTGGGCGTTCTGCAGGCGGGGGACAAAAGGCAAACAGGTCTGAACAAAGCCCCGGTGCACCTGACCCTCTCAGTCGGCACTAATCCTCGACCGCCCAGAGCGAACCCGCTCACCTCACGCCGTCGCCATCGAAAAACCCCTCCCCAGCAGGTGTGCAGCCCCGCGAGTGGGGGCCGCCAGCTGGCCCGCTCCGGGAGCCTCGACCTCCCGATCAATGGACCCTAATTCATGGGTCGCCACCCCAGTTCCCCTCCTCAACTACACTCTCAACCCTGCTCTGCTGTCCCTCCCCAAGAGCCCGAAATGATAGCCCTGGCTCAGCTTGGAGGAATGGCACAGGCCTTTCTACTGTGGTCACTGCTCTGCCCCAACCCCAGGCATGGTGGATAGACTGGGGCTTCCTGTGGGCCTTCTCTCCCACATGGAGACTGCACCTTGGGGTGCAGGCAGGGGCATGGGCAGGCCGGAGGCCCACCTCCTTGAGTCTTTCAAGGGGAAGTAGTGGGAATAGAAGGTCCTTAATTCACCTTGATCTGTGCTGTGGAACCCAGAGAGCATCTGGGGGCTCTCCTTCCCCCACTCTTCCTGTCCTCCTCTGCTGTGGCCTGGCTCCACCCTCTCTCTCACCTCCCCAACTGGACCCCAGTTCAGGTGTCTGCCCAAAGTGACAGCATTCCCTCCTGAACCATCCATGGTTCCCTGTTACCTCACTCCCATGCAAAGCCTCAGCCCTGCTGTGAGGCCCCAGGGCCTCCACCCTGCCTTTCTCCTGACCCTCTTTCTCCCCGATCCTGCCTCATACAGGCTCCATCCCCTCCATGCCAGTCCCTGGCCTTTGAGGCTTAAAATGGCCCTTCCAGGCCTCAGTAGCCCAGCTCTCCCATCTCCACAAACCCCTACCCTGCCCCTCACTTTCCTTGTAAACCTGTCTGTCCCTCCCGTGGGGCCTGCAGCCCCCGGGTGCCCACAGCACTGAGCACTGCCCTGATGCTCCCCTTATCTCAATGCATCTGAAACGAAGCGTGTGTTTGCATAACGGCTACAGCTTGCACAGGAGCCGGGGCAGCTGCCTCTCCCTCCGCAGTGTATGGGGCACCCAGCACAGCGCTTAGCACATAATGGGCCCTCCAGCAATGTTTGTTGAATTCATGAAGGAAAAAAATGATTAAATCAGCCAAATTGAACTCATTATCTCCCCCTTCCTCCATGCCCTAGGGGGAAGCCCTGGACCCTGCATCTGGGATAATGGTGTCATTAGCAGCCTCACAGCCCTCCCAGCTGTAACTGGGCCATTTCCACCCTCTCATCTCCTTGCTGCCCACAGCCAACGAGTTACCAGGCCAGCTCAGAAAAAGACCCCCATTCCTGTGTCACCTCCCCACCCATCTCCCTGGCCTCGTCCAAGCCTCATTGTCTCTTACCAGGGCCTCACCCCTACCAGGGGACCCTGCCTCCAGCATCATTCCTGTAGCCCACCCTCCAAGTAGGCCCCTAAATGGGCTTTCTGAAATGCAAACTTGGGCATGAACTTCTGGCTTGAAAATGCTCAGGTGACCCAGCAATTCCACTTCCAGGAATACACCCAAAAGGACTGAAAGCAGAGACTTGCACAGATATTTGCACACCCGTGTCACAGCGGCAGATTCACAATAGCCCAGACGTAGAATCAAACCTTGTCCACCCACAGACAAACAAAATGTGGGGAATCCATACAAGGGAATGTAATTCAGCCTTAAAGTGGAAGAAAATGTGGACACATGCCACTTCATGCTACTTCATGGATGAGCGGTTTTTTGTTGTTTGTTTGTTTGTTTGTTTGTTTGTTGAGTTGGGGTCTCACTCGGTCACCCAGGCTGAAGGGCAGTGGTGTGATCAAGGCTCACTGCAGCCTCCACCTCCTGGGCTCAAGCAATCCTCCTGCCTCAGCCTCTGAGTAGCTGGGGCCACAGGCATGCACCACCACACCTGGGAAACTTTATGGATGAACCACAAGGACACAATGTAGGGTGAAATAAGCCAGTCACAAAAGGCCAAACGCTGTACGATTCCACTTATATGAGGGACCTGGAGTAGTCACATTCACAGAGACAAAAAGCTGAATGGTGCTTCCCAGGGGCTGGGAGAGGAGGGGTGTTCAATGGGGACAGAGTTTCTGTTTGGGATAATGAAAGAGTTTTGAAGACAAATGGTGGCGATAGTTGGTGCAACAATGTGAATATACTTAGCGCCACTGAGCTGTACACTTAAAAATGGTCAGAATGGCAAATTTTCTATTATGCAGATTTTACGACTATTTTTTAAAATCCTAAAAGAACGCTGGGCGCCGTGGCTCATGCCTGTAATCCCAGCACTTTGGGAAGCTGAGGCAGGCAGATCACCTGAGGTCAGGAGTTCGAGACCAGCCTGGCCAACAAGGCAAAACTCCATCTCTACTAAAAATACAAAAATTAGCCAGGTGTGGTGGCGGGTGCCTGTAATCCCAGCTACTTGGGAAGCTGAGACAGGAGAATCGCTTGAACCCAGGAGGTGGAGGTTGCAGTGAGCTGAGATCGCGCCACTGCACTCCAGCCTGGGTGACAGAGCAAGACTCCTTCTAAAAATAAATAAATAAAATAAATAAAATCCTAAAAGAAAAGAAGTTCAATGGGCTCCAAACACCCTCAGCACTCCCCCACAGCCCTCCTTGGAGGCCTTGTCCTGCAGGGGTTCCATGTGCCACCGACCCCTTCCACCCCCAGCCTCACACCCTCCCCTCTGGGTGCAGCCTCCCCTCTCAAGGTCCCTGTTGCTGCCCAATTTGCTCTCTGGTCCCCACCCATTCTTGCCTGCTCAGCACCTTTCCAGGGTTGGAACCCGTTCTGTCTTTTCCTGCACAGGCCTGGAGACACCTGGCAACAGGACAACACTCTAAATATCTGGTGAACTAATGAAGGAAGGAAGGCATGCTTGGGTCTTCGCTGGCCCCTGACACTGCAACTTCCACGTGGTCTTCCCTGTTTCTGTTACTTCAGCCCCCCAAGAATTTGCCATCTCTACCCCACTGAATATCCCAAGGGGAGGGGGCAGGTGCAACCCCAGAGGGGAGACTAGACCCCATGGAGGTCCTCTGAGAAGCGCCCCCACCAGGGCCATGTGCTCTGGGCAGTGGGAGAGCAGCCCAGGGCTCTGGTAGTAAGTCCTGAGGGGCAGCACTCCCATGCCTGGGCCACACATGAACACACGAATCAGTAGGTCCCTGATTCTTGGGATCTCTCGTGTCGTCAAGAACAGGACGCATGTGCTGGATTGGTGGCACCCCGTGTTCCTGACCTTCCACTTGTTTGTTAGGCCTTTGAGGTTGGATGGACTGAGCCTCAGTTTCACCCTTTATAAAACTGGATCCCCATTGACAACCCATACATCCAATCGGGGGGAGACAGGAGAAATGCACCCTGGCATGGTCCCACAGCAGGTCACCATGGAGTGACGAGGTTGAGGGCACCGCATCCACTCCCTGACAACACGACTGCACTTATAGCAGGAATATGCACAAGCAGAGCCCAGCCGTGGATCTGACTGGTTCAGCATCAGACATCAGAATGGGGGTCACCCTCGTGGTAGGGTGGCAGTGATGGAAGGAACAGGAGGGAGCTGCCAGGTGCTGGGGTCCCCGGTGTCTGCATCGGGGTGCACGGCACAGGTGTGCTTATTTTGTGACAGCTCACCAGTCGGTGCCTTTCTAATATGTGTGCTTTTCCGTATGTCTATTATGCCTCAATAAAAGAAGAAAGAAAACAAGAGACAAGAAGAGAAAACCCACTGAAACACACAGCAGCCCATCCGAAAGGGTCTGGCTGAGGATGAGGACAGGCAGGCTGCTCCCAGGAGGAGTCGTGAGGAGCAGCAGGAGAAGATGCTGGAAGGTGGTCATGTGGCCTTCTGCAGAGTGGTGCCTTCTTGCTGGAAATGCCCCTGATGCAATGAGTACTTTTTGAGCCCAGAATCTCTGACTTCCAAAGGAAAGCCTAGGGAGGACTTGGGTGGGGCTGTGGAGGGGCTGGCCACTGCTCCTTTGGAGAGGCAACTTGGGAGGGAGGGTGACTGCCCTGGCAATGGCGCCCAGAGCAGCACAATGCAGGGAGTGACCCTGGCAACGGCGCCCAGGGCGGCACAGTGTAGGGAGTGAGCACAGCCCGGAGCAGGCCTCGAGTGGGACGGCGCAAGGGGAACTTGAGGCCACCAGAGGCAAAGGTCGGGGTAAAGAAGGAACGGTGCAAACTTACCAAATGGAAACCTCCTCTTGGCATCAAGACCTGCAGCTCCAGGCTCCGTCGGGAGGGACATTTTGGTGTGGTCCAGCCTCATTCCCTCCATGTGTGGTATAGTGAGGACAGGCTCCTTGCCTGGGACCCCTGAATATGGAAGCAGGGGGAGTGCATCCACCCTTCGTGGGCAGACTCCGCTGCTCAGCATCTGGAGTGCCTGGTGCTGGGGGAGCTGCTCAAGGCAGCCCATGGTGACGGGGCTGGGCTGGCAGGACTCCCCACGCGGCCATGTCTAATAGCCGTTGCGGCCTAGCTGATTAGCACGGTAACCACCAGCCTCAGGAAGGAGGTGGACCTCAGAGTGCCAGGAATTAAGCCGAGACTTTGCAAGTTCATGCCTTTGCCTGCCCCAGCTAGCAACATGGACGCCAAGGGCAGAACCCGGTCTCATCCGACTTGGCTGAGCATCTGTTGACCAACATGGGGTCATTAAAAGGCACAAGACCCTCTCGGGTGGGTTCCTGCTCTGGCCATCCCAGGGGGGACCAGGACCCCATTTCCCCCAGAAACAAGCCGGAAGCGAGCAGCGGAGCCACTGTGCTGCGCAGGGCCACACCCTCCCATGGCGGGGGGAACACGAAGCCCCGGGCTTTCTAAGAAAGGATTTTGGCCAACGCCTGTGGCAACAGCATGACCACATGGCTTGGCCACAACCGAGTGTGTCTGTGTGGATTCTCCAGGAATCGTCTCTCTCGGAGATTGTGGTAGGAGAGGGAGGGAGGAGCGGGAGGCCTGACTCCCTGTGTTCCAAGGGGAGCTGTGGACGTCCATGTGGGTTGAGAAGACAGGACCAATCTTTTTATTTACTGCTTTTGATACAGAAACATGCGCAGCACATACACAGGTAGGGAGAAGAAGGAATGAGCCTCCAGGTACCTTTCACCAGATTTCACAGTGGCCTGAGTTTATGCCACTTGGAAGCCACATTTCAAACCCATGGCTGGGGACAAAAGCACCCACTGCCCTCACCCCCTGGGCTCAACTGAACAGAAGATCTCTCCGCCATCAGTTGACTCTCCTAGAAACTTCCTCTGCACCCCAGGCCCGTGCCCTTGGAAAGCCCTCTGCTCGGATGAGACCCCCCATCCGCCCACACACCCATGCACACAGGGCTCTCTGGAAAGCCCCTCCAAGTCTTTTGAGGTAGTCGCGAAACAGGTGGCTTGAGAGAGAGTGAGAGCTACTTTGGGCACCATGAGACGGCCACTCGCCACCTGACGCTGTCAGAGCCTGAGCACCCCGTGATAAATGTGCTGAACTCCGAAATAGGCTTCAAAGCTAGTGCCACATGCAATTCCAAATCTGGACTCCTGGGGCTATTGGATTTCATGATTTCTCTTGCAGCCTTGGTTACGGGTTAGCATGAATCTTCTCACCCCTTAATTATAGTTCTGGCATTCGAAAAGCACACCAACACCTCTCCCTCCTTTGGCGCCATCTCCTCATTCCTCCCCACTCCCAAACGCTCAGCGAGCCGGAGCTAATCCCTGGTGCCATTTATGACTGTCCCTGTCCCTGTCCTCCAGGATCTGACTGCACACCCATTGGCTCATGCCTGCTGCCTGCCTTACAAGGCAATACTGCCCGCCGAGAGATGCTACTTTGGGAAGAGTCAAGAGGACAGAGAGAATGTCAGGATCTTTTTTTTATGTGCTGAGCAAGGCCATTCCAGGGGCCGCCGAGAGCAGGCGGTGATCTGTATCAGAGATGAACTTGAGCATACGCTCTCTTCCAGGGGGGCGGGAGGTGGAAAAAGTAAGCCTATGGCTTCTTTGGCTCGAGTTGGATGGAGCAAATTAAAACATTTAGGAATTTTCCTCTCCCAACTGCAGGTCTGTTTTAGGTCTGATGTCTGTCAACCAAATTAAAATAGATGAAAACGGGCCCCAATTATGTCTCTGGGTGGAGAAGAGGCACAGCCTTCGTGGTGGGGACGAGTGACCTCGCTCTGGGCTGCTTCCCTAATTGATTGCATCTCCAGGGTGAAAAACAGACACGGAGTCCAATCCTCCCGTTCTCCCCACACCCTGCTCACACAGGGAACACAGCAGGACACTGTTGGGGTGACCCAAAGTGCTTTGGAAGCAAAGACAAAAAAATTGAGGGGGAAATGCAAGCCTTCCAGGGCAGCATGGTAGGTGCATGAAGCACCGGTGTTTTCAGGAGCAGTGAATTTCCGGTGGTCCTGGGGGTACAGCTCCATGGAAAGGGCTGCTCCACTCTGGGCGGCAGGAATAGGGTGAAGCGCCCTGAACAGATAAGGAAGGGGCCAGACTTGCACAGCCTTGCCTTAGTCCCACCCCTTCCAGGCCCTGCTTGCTGGGGAAGAGGAAAATGGCCTATTTAGCTCTCTGAGATTGAAGAGAGGGAAGGACAGCAGGTCAAGCGGAGAAATGAGAAAACCAGGACCACTTCGTTGGGGAGAAAAGACCCCACCAGGCAGCCCTGGCAGCAGGAGAAAGAAAGGTCGTACCGGGAAAGGCGGGAAGGACCCCCACAAGCCCTGACCCCCCAACACGAGGGTCTCTGAAGTGTCAGCCCCAGGGTCACCGTTTGAACACTGCTGACCCCATGTCCACATTGCCCCTTCATAGGGACAAGGGTCCTACAAAATGGCAAGGAGTCCATGATGCTGCTGCCCTGCAAGCCTTGCCCATGGAGCCCTTAGAAAAACTGAAATCCCGCAGGAAAGGGGATGAGGGGACAGGGATGTCTCTGAGGTCGGGATGAGCCTTGCCTGCCTCAGGACTCCCAGCCTGCCTCAGGGCTCCCAGCCTGCCTCTGGGTGTGCCTCTCATACCTGATGTCCCATCCGTCCTACCCCCACACAGGAATGAGCCAGCTCTGCACCCTCTCCAGGGGCCTCCTCCAGCCCACGGTGGGGGGAGCCTCCTCATCTGGGACCCCAACCCCAGCACAACTCCTTGGCACAGGGGGCTGGGCATGGGAGAGGCTGGCCAGCCTCATTTGGACCTAGTTTCTTTGTTAGGGGGGAAAAGTGGGAGCCCCCCAGTGAGAAGGAGAGTCGAAGCAGAGACAGAGGCAGGTGCAGGAGGGGCTGGGGCAGGTTCCAGGAAGCTCAGGACCTGTGGCAGGGGCACACACCAGGGCCAGAACGCCTGCGGTACTGACACAACCCCCATGAAAGTATTCTCACAGACTCCTCCCAGAGCCCACCACAGTGTCAGCGTTTTCCTCCTTTCTGCTGTCACCAAGAAGCAGCAGAGAGTGAGGTACCCAAGTCAGGCCCCTGGCCAGGAGGCAGCCTGTCCCTGGGAACTCCTGCAGGCCAGGTCCTGCACCCTCTCCCTCCGGCTTCTCGTTCCCCCAAGCCTGAGCCCCCGAGGCTGTTTGGGTGTTCTCCCCCCAGCTGGTGGGTTTGGATCTCGGGGTGGGGCACGCTCAGCTCAAGAGGGATTGCCAAACAGCCCCTAAGAGCCCAGGCCTTCCTCTGCCAGTCGCCACTCCTCTTCCTCCCACCCCTTCCCGCCATTCCTGCCCTGGGCCTCCAGCATGGACACTTTGCACGGGGGGTCATGAGCCGTCTGCCGCTCCTGTGAGGTCACTGGACAGATATGCTGGCATTCGCTGTCCCCACACATGGTCGTAACCAGATCAGCACAGAGCCCCTCACCCTCCTCTTGCTCGGCCTGCTGCACCCTAAAATAGCCTTGATATATGTAAGGCATCTTCTAGAACAGACTGGCCCGGTCATTTAAACATTCCAGGCGTCTTGTTTATGCTTGGTAGTTATCAATAAGGCAGGCGGGACTCACAGTGCTCATTCCTGCGAGGGGCCCCCGGATCAACAGTGCACATGTCTCCCATGGCTGGGAGCTGATGTCAGTGCCTGCGTGGGCCTGAGAGTGATGGACGGCCTCCACCCAGGCTGACATCTGCCATTATAGCCTGGCAACAGGGCTGGCAGGAGCCCAGCTCCAGGGTCTTGACCCTGGCCATTTCCCCCTACAGAGAGGGAAACTGAGCCCAGAGGAGTCGCAGGAGCTGTACTGGCAGGTAGGGACCCAGGTGCCCTCCCATCGTGCTCACCAGCCCTGCTGTGGGCGCAGCAGGAGAAGAGTGAGCAGGGCATCCAGGCTCCTCAAAGCCAAGGAGGTGGGAAGGAAGCTTCATCGGCAGTTCAGGCCTTTGGTTCTTGAGATTGGACTCTGAAGAGGAAAAAGAGGCTCTGAGCACAGGAAAGGTCCTTGGAAAGACTCCCACACACCTGCCGGGAAGCCTGGGACACCCCTCTCCCCGCTCTCCCGGGCCCCAGTCCTAGACCTGTGGACGTTTGGGGCTGGATCATTCATTGCCATGGTGACTGCCTGTGCACTGTGGATACTTAGCAGTGTCCCGGGCCTCTGCTCACCAGATGTTGGTAGCACCATGTCTGCCCCAAGTTGTGACAATCAAAAATGTCTCCAGTTAAAGGAACTGAGCTTATCAAAGAGATAACTGCACCCCCATGTTTATTACAGCAGATTCACAATGGCCAACATATGGATTCAACCTAAGTGCGCATCAGCAAATGAAGAATAAAGAAAACGTGGTATATACACGCAGTGAAATAATATTCAGCCACAAAAAGAAGGAAATCCTGTCCTTTGCAGCAATGTGGATAGAACCAGAGGACATTAAGTGAAATAAACCAGGCAGAGAGAGACAAACACCGCATGTTCTCACTCCCATGTGGGAGCTGCGGAAGTGGGTCTCATGGGGGTAGAGAGAAGGCTGGAAATGAGGGTGGGAGATGAAGGGAGTTTAATTTATGGGCACAAAAATCCAATTCAATGGAAGGAATGAGTTCTAGTGTTCAATAATAACACAGTGGGGTGACTATAGTTAACAGTAATTTACTGTGTATTTCAAAATAACTAGAAGAGTTGAAATGTTCCCAACACAAAGAAGTGATACATGTTTGAAGTGATGGAGGTCCTAACTATCCCAATTTGATCATTACACATTGTATGCTTGTATCAAAATATCACAGGGGCTGGGCACGGCGGTTCACACTGGTAATCCCAGCACTTTGTGAGGCCGAGGCGGGAGGATGGCTGGAAGCAACCTGGGCAACATACTGAGACCCTATCTCTAAAAAAAACAAAGCCACATGTACCCCATATACATGTACAATTATTATATGTCAATAAAACATGAAATTAATATCAAAGTACATTTTTAAATTTAAAAAATCATTAAATAATTAAAATGTAAAAATACATCTCCAGGCATTGCCTACTGTCTCTTGAGTGCAAAATCGCCCCTGTCTGAGCACCCTGCTGTGGAGAAGTGCCACCTCTCCTGGCACAGGGAAGGAGCCTGCAGGTCCCCGGCACTCTGCTCCTCACCCTCTCACTGCCAACTGGGGACATGGAGCCCACACCTGCCACCCGCCAGCCCGCGCTGTGGCCACTGTTCAGCTGAAGTCAGCTAGCCCCCTAGAACACCTCACAGGCATGGGAGAGCGCTCCCTGCCTCCCCCGGAGGCTGAGCCTTCCTTCCAACAGCTCCGTGGGCGGTGGGACACCGAGGCCAAGGCTGACGCAGCTCCCGACCTTGGCGCTGGGTCCTGTAGAGTATGACCAAGCTCACAGCAGAGCACATTTGGAGCAGAAAAGCAGAAGACAGAGAAACAAAGTGGGGAGAGTATGCATTTTTCTGGGGCACAGGAGAAGATGCTGAAGCCGGCAGGGAGAAGGAAAGTGGAGAAGTACCTAGGGCAGGACCCTATACCCAGCCAAGGGCCCGGACTGTCTCAGGAGGGCGAAGGGCTGCCTGGTTTTCTTTTCACCTTGCAGGTGGAGCTCTGGGTCTGGGTCCTCCCTGTCTGCCCTACAGGTGGATCTGTCCATTTTTCCTGGGCCAGGCCCCCCAGGCTGCACCTTCCGGCACACCACCCTCTCAGAGAAACACCTGCTCCTTGGGCAGCGCCTGCCAGCACCCTCAGGCCAAAGGAGACAGATCAGGCCAGCTAGGGGTTGGGGGAGGCTCTGGGTGGTGTGGAGAGGATGCCAGCCCATGTGAGGGGCACCAGAGGTCCCCGGTCACCTGTACCCTGCCCCTGCGCATGGGAGGACCCTCCCTGTGGATGAGCTGCCCATGAAGGACCTGGGGCCTGAGGGGTCGTCATGGGCCCCAGGGGAAGCAGGTGGCCAGGAGAGATGCAAAGGTTTCCCAGACAGTACTTGGGACAACTCGGCAGCAGCCACCTCCAAAAGTGGGGAGCAGGGCCAGAGAGCCCAGGGCAGTGCTGGGTCCCAGCCCAGCTGAGGCGGTCCCGGCGGGCTTCGGTGCGCACATGCTGCCATCGTGTGGAGCCCGGCTGGGGTGGCCCTCCAGCTGTGGGACACCCCCGGCCCCCCATGCTGGGAACACTGCCTGGCCAGGGCATCTCTGCCCCCCTGCCCCAACCACAGGCCTAAGTAGGCCCAGATGGTGTTGGCAGAATGGGCTGGCTGGGCTGCTGCCTCCAGGGGCCCCAGAGTTGGGGCTCAGCTTGCCAGGGATGGGAGGGAGGGTGGTTTGAACAGGCAAACCTAATCCCAGGGCCTTTCAAAGAGGGAGGACGGTGTGGGAAGCGGGCAGCCAGGCCCGGAGCCCAGACACAGCCCCAGACTCTGCTCTGTCTCTCCGGGCCCCATGGACCCAGAAGATGCTCTCCCTGGCAGGCCGTGCCAGCCAACGTCTCACCTTCTCCTCTCCCCTGCCCCTCCCTGGGGTGTCTTGTGTCACAGGGAGAGCAGAACCCTGCCTTAGCACCGGACCTGCAACCCTGTCTGCACAGCCGCTTCTCCTTGGCCTCCTCCCATCCCTCAACCCCTGCCCAGGGCTGCCCCTCCCCTCTCACACCAGCCACAGCCCCTCTCTCAGCATCCACAGCCTCACCAAAAGGATGGCAGTTGGATTGCTCAGGGGCCTGCGGGAAGCAGAGGCACATTCCAAGAGTCGATACTAAAGGGACAGTTTAGGAAGGTGTGGATAGGGGAAGCCTTGAGTGGTTACAGGGCATGGGTTCTGTTGGAAGGGCCAGCAAAGGGAACAGTTCTGGGCTGAGAGGGCGACAGGTGTGTGGAGAGCCCCCCGCGCCCCGCCACACACAGAAGCAATGGCTGTCTGTGGAGGGACGGCCGCAGGGAGGGAATACATGGGTCAACCTCCCAAGCCACCTGCTCTCCCTCCCAGGGACACAGAGCAGGGTGAGGAGGGAGGGAGGGAGAGGATAGGATCAGCTGCTCAAAGTGGGGTCTGAGCTGCTTTAGCACCTGGGGCGGGCGGTGTGTAAATCCTTGGGAGCGCCTGGGAACACACCTCGAGGCTCAGTGAACATTTCTCCCAGAGTGAGACTTTCTCCTAGATGGGAGCAGCATGTTGGTCTCTGCCCCAAGAGAAGCTCTTCGTTCCAGAGAGGCCCTGCACTGTGAAGAGCGCTGATCAGAGGAAAAGAGAAGGTCAAGGCACAATCACAGATGAACAAGAGAATGACCCCCCTGTGCTTGGCACTGCCCCACCCACTGTGCACCCAGGAGGCTGGCCCCGGCACGAGGTCCTCCGGGCTCCTGGCATCTGCTTATTGGCTTTGGCCAAGAGAGGCTCCAAGTGAAGAGCGGGAGGACGGGGAGGCTGGGATTTCTTCCCTGCTCCCTTTCCTTGGGCGCCCTGGTCCTGCCAGTGGCTGGGTCCCTTCTGTCCCCACTGTGGCCCCAGTTCTCTCTGGACTCTAGGATTCCCCTGCCCCTTCAGGACTTGGGGGGTGTGTGTGTGTGTGTGTATGTGTGCATTACAGCTTCCTGCTGTTGTTCATCTCCAGGTGTTACAAGAGACAGGGTCTCTATGTTGTGCAGGCTGGACTCAAACTTCTGGGCTCAAGCAATCCTCCCACCTCAACCTCCCAAGTAACTAGGACTACAGTTGCACACCACCTCACCCGGCTGTTGTGGGTCACCTTACCACCCACCCTCCCCGCAACACACACCTCGCCAATCCTTCTACAGTCAAGTCCCTAACACTTGCTGCTTTCTGTGAGGATTCTGGTCATCTCCAAACACACAACACACACACACATCTATCCATCACCTCAACATTTTCATTCTACGTTGGTTCAACCAATATTAAGAATCTGCACCCCAAAATAAGCCACTCTAGCATGTTGACTATTCTGAGTTAAAGGGACCTGAAAAGCAGGAGGTGCTAGAAGACCCCTCAGATCTTCATTTTCTTTCTCAAAAGCAGGAGATGAAATTCCCATGTGAAAGATGTCCTCCCCGTGCTGAAAGGAAACTGCCACTCTTATCTTCAAGGACAGGAAGCTGGGGCCAAGGGAACTCTGCGCAAACAAACCTCGTTAAACTAATCCTCGTCCTCCCAGCCACTTCTCCACCCAGCCAGCCCCCAGCCTGGGCCCCCAGGCCTTGGCCCATTTTCAAGCGTCCTGCTCTTTGTCTCAGGCAGTGCGTACGTGTTCAAACTGTAACTGCGCCTCCGGGCCTTAGGAAGGCTCCCATGCCTGTGAGTCGTGTGGTCTGTCAATTGTGCGCGTTTCTCCTGCTGATCTGTCTTGTATCACTTTAAATCTCATACCAAAAACCCTTGAAGGCGTGGAGGGGAATTTTTGCACCCTGCACCCCAACACTGCCTTCCAACATGGCAACTCCACAGGGCTCAGCCTGGCCACTCTCAAGTCAAGCAGCTCTTCACTGCCTCCCGTCAAACCCCACCCACCCCGGCTGAGCAGCCATTTCCTGCACAGGGCTCCGGCCACAGCCCCGGCCATGGGGCTCCCTCTTCTCACAATCTAGCTCCTACCAGCTGTCAGTGCACCTCTAAGAACCATCCATCAGAGCTTGTCATTCCTCTGCTTAAAACCGCAGGAATCAACTCTCAGGTCCGGACAGAGGCTGCCAAGACCCTGTGAGACCTGGCCCCAGGGACTCATCCTAATCTTGCTTTCCTTGCCTGTGCTTCTCAGTGGGCCCCAGGGCTGCCATGGTGACCTTGCTGGGCCATTGCCCAGTCCCCAGACCACTCCTCCCACCTTCCATGTCTGAGAGCACGGGCCCTCCTTAGGGGCGCCTGTCCCAACCCCACATCCACTCTAAAGCCCCCTGTTCCTTTCTGTGGGAACTTCTAGAAGGTTCTTTCCTTCTTCCTGCTCTCAGCCACCTCCAGAGCTCCCGTCTGCCCTCTCGTGGTTTTCCCATGGACCTGTGAAGCAAATATACCCTGTGGGGAGCTAAGAGGGTCTCTGAGGAACCTGGACCGCAATGTGAGGGTCCAGCCAGTGAAGGTCCTGGACCCCCACTCTGAAGCTGCCTGGGATTAGCATATCCAAAGGCACCAAGGGGAATGGAAATTTCCTCCTCTCTGGAAAATCGGGTGGACTTCCAGAGAAAGTTCTCGGTGAGCTTTTAAAGTGGCTGATTGAGAATTCTGTGAAATGTCTGCAGTGTCTCCTGGCAAGCCCAGTCATGGGTGATTAAAATACAACAATCTCATAACCACCCCCACATTTGCACACCCATCCTTACAGGGAGGCTTAAGGAAATTAAAGGGCTGAAATGATTTTTTTTTTTTCCCCCAGCAAGAAAGATTGGGCCACTTAATTAAGAACTATCCTTAATCTTGGACAAACTAGGTCTAATTTCTTCAAATTATTCCACATTTCATCAATTTCATTTTTTCCCTTTTACTCAAGGGTGTCTGGGCAGGCGTGCCCTGCACATTGCAAAAAGCCTGGATGCGAGACTGTCTCATTTTCTCCTGCCACACACGGAACATCTCAGCACTGATTATTTTCAACAGGGAGGAAAGTGGGCCTGGAGAGTGGGTCTGGAGAGTGCTCAGGAGGCCTGTCCTCACACTGGAGCTCACAACCAGAGCTTCATTAGCACAGATTGATCGTCAGCCGCCTGTCAACAGGAAGGAGGACGTGGCACCTCGCATGCCGGACACAGTCCAGGCTGACGGGCGGAAAGCATTTGCAAGTCCCCGAAGGGGCCGCACGTAAGCAGCTCATTTGGAAATCTCACTTACATCTTGCCTCTGTTCTCTAAACGCTTGAAAGGAAGAAAGACAAGCAGTAGCTGAGCGTCCACCGAGGGGCCCAGCACGGAAGCCGGGTGTCACCCTGATCCTGTCACGACTGCTCCATTTGACCATTAGGAGAACTGAGGCCCAGAGGGCTAACGCCCAGGAAGTGGCGGGGTTCCAAAGACTGTGTCCTGTTCTGCCACGTGTCTGCCCCAGAGAGACATCCATCTTCAACTCGATCGTGTGTGCTCTACCATCCGGCCCCCGCCATAGGGGCTGGGTAAATGTTTGCTGAGTGAACTCTTTGGGGAAGGAGTGGGGGAAGAATGTTCAAGCTGGGAGAGTCTGCAGTGGCCCTGGATGGCTTTGCATACTCAACCTTTGCCCCCTTGGTTCAGCAGGCAGTACTTCCATCCCAACCCTCCCCGCCACGAGTCCTTGGGGTTTGAGTGGCAGAACCCCATCCCCAGCTGACCAGAGAATGCCCTGCCCCTGTGCCCACCGTGGAAGAGGTTCAGAGCCCAAGCCAAGCCAGTCACTCTTGATGCTAGGACTGGTGTTCTTATTCCTGGGACAGAGACACAAGTGTCTCTTGTCAAAACTTGATGCTAGAAGGACGTGAGCCCAGAGCTGCCGGGGACAAGGAGTGGAGAGGCTCTGCCTGGGAATGCAGCCAGGAAGAACAAACAAGATGGGAGAGAAAAACTGGTGTGGCCATTCCTGTGCTGCTCTGCACCGGAGTCGGTCAATTCCCTCTCTTTTATTTATTTATTTATTTTGAGACAGGGTCTTACTCTGTTATTCAGGCTGGAGCACAGTGGTGTGATCTTGGCTCACTGCAACCTCTACTTCCCAGGCTCAAGCGATCCTCCTGCCTCAGCCTCCTGAGTAGCTGGGACTACAGGTGTGTGCCGCCACAATCGGCTAATTTTTTTTATTTTTAGGAGAGATGGGGTTTCACCATGTTGGCCAAGCTGGTTTCAAACTCCTGGGCTCAGGCCATCTGCCCACCTCTGCCTCCCAAAGTGCTGGGATTACAGGCATGAGCCACTGCGTCTGGCCCTCTCTTTCTTTTTACTGAAGCCATTTGGGTTGGGTTCCTTTATCAGCGGGTGAGAAGGTCCTTACCATTATGAATCTCCTTGAACAAGCAGGGCTGGTTTATTTAGGAAACGATTCTCAGAAGCACTGGAGGGGTGTGGAGACCTGTACCTGGTAAGGGAAGGAGCCGGTGTAGGGAGAGCGACAGAACAGGTTCCCTTGTGGGGAACTGGGGCTCAATACCACTGCAGACTCCTGGGAGACAGCCTAGAATCACCTCAGTGGTGTCCTGCCAGAGGAGCAAGGAGGACTGCTCTGGCGGCGTTAACTCCTTGCACGTCCAGCGTGCCACACTCTCCACCAGCCAGGAAACATGCCCAGCAGAGTCAAGAACCTTCTGCTCAGTGTCCATGGAAGTGGTGAGAGCCCAGGGGATCTGGGCAGAACCAGCATCATTGGCCACCCTTTTCATTTTACAGGGGGAGGACCAAAGACCCCGGACAACAAAAGGACAGTACAGTCACACAAAGGATTCATGGCAACCCCAGATCCAGACCAGGCATCCTGGCTGATACCCCAGCACGCAGCATTCTCCTTCTTGCCTGCATCTCTGCAAATGTGGTGACTGCTACTAAACTGCAGTCTCCTCTGAGTAGGGACTAGACTCCAACTACTTGGGACAGTCAGAAAGATTTTGACGGGCACCTGCTCTGTGCCATCCCTGTGCTGGGCTCTTGGACACTGGCGAGTGAAAAACTTACCCCTGCCTTTGCAGAGCACCCAGTGCCATGCTCTTAAAGACTCGAGGCATCTTGAATGAGGTGCCCAGTTTTGCAGGTGACCTTGGGGAGTCACCATCAGTAGCAATAAAAGGTCCCATAAGAACAGTACTTTTTAGCTTACAACACACTTTCCCATCCGTCACATTTAAAAAATCTCGCTGAAACTCATGGAGCCTGTATCTTCTGTAAAAGGAGACAAATGCACTATAGCTCCTAGCCACAGGGTAAAGGGACCATGTGCCCGGGCGCTCTTGGTAAATCGGAGCATGTGTGCCTTGCAGGGAACCAACAGCCAGGACCAGCTGCAGACCCCAATGTGGAACTTCAGTGAGGGTCCTTGGGGTTGCAAGCAACGGAAACACAACTCAGACTAGCTTCAGATAGAAAGAGAATGTAAGAATTGAGAATTGTAACATAAAGAGGCTCAAACACTGTTTCTCTTTTCTCCTCTTTTCTTCTCTCTCTTTCCATCCTTTCTCTGCCTCGTTTTTTATCTTTGCTTCCCTCTTGGTTTACCTCATTTTCCCTCCTGCCCTAGATCCTTCCTCTAGGAGCTCTGTGCTGATAATGTACCACCAGGTTCACAGCGCCAGTGCAAAGGGTGTGTTTCCTCCCTACATCCGTATGTCAACACGTGGGCAGGGATTGCTCCAGTTTAGGACACGCGTCCACCCCTTGAGCCATCTCTGGTGGTGAGTGTTCTGTGATTGGCTAGATGAAGTGGAAGCAGAGGTCTGAGTGGATCTCCAAAGCAAGGACGTTGGGTTGTCCAAACAACACCCTGAGGAGTGGATTTTCAACTCCTAGTACAGGGTCTGGCACATGGGAGGGTGCTCACGAGACTTTGCTAATAAACAAATCAATGAATATACAGTTTGATAAATGCAGTGTATACAGTGCTATTTTTAAAAAGAACATTCCTGTTTCTTTCCGCTTAGTTACACCTGGATGTGGAAGTGTGGCTTTGAGGCATTTTATTTTCCCAGCATTAAAACAAATTTACCACCTTTATCACTGCACACTTCATTCTTTCCGAACGTGGAATACAAAGTCCATTAAAATTGATTACCACATCAGGGTATAGTGGTCCGTGCCTGTGATCCCAACTACTCAGGAGGCTGAGGAGGCAGGATCCCTTGAGCCCAGGAGTTCAAGACCAGCTCGGGCAATGTAGCAAGACTCTCGTCTCTAAAAAAGTTTTGATCACCAAGATGGTGATCTCATGACTGTTTTTCTAGGATTTCCTGGAAGTTACCCAAATGCATCTTAGATCTCTACGCCAGAGTCCAAGCTTGGGTTCTAACCCAATATCAGATAGGCTGAGAAAGCTTCTGCTGATGTGCTCGATGCTGTGACATATGGCCCAGCTTCACGCTCACCACCCAGGACGGAGGCGCTCACTCCCAGATGCTGAGTGTGCAGTTGGCTTAGAGCTTATAGCTCTCAGCTGAGTCTTCTCTGGGGTTGCCCCCATCCTAACAGACTTGCCTCACCCAAGGTCACACCCCCTTGCCAGGGCACTCCACATATAATGACCAGTAGGTATGGGGGTCCAAAAACTCCGCACCCTTTCCCCCAGGGGGGCCGACTTTGGTGGGCCATCCCGTTCAGAGGCCCCGTGGGATTGACCAGGCCCTTGTTTTGATGGCCCTGCAGCTTAGCTGCTTCTCCTCTGTCCTCATTCCTTTAGTCCCTGTCCCAGTAGGTTGGTCCAAAGGACTCTCCCTGCAAATTTCGTCTCAGAGACCAAATGCCAGGGAACCCAACTTGCAACAGATGGTACCAGGAGTGGTCCAACAATCTCTGAAGTGGGATTTTGGAGCTGGCTCAGTCACCAGATGGCTGGCAATGAGGACTCTATCACCGGCAACAGGGGAGCATTGATGGTCCCTGGCATGGGGTAGAGGTGCAATTAAGACCAGCAGAAAGGAATGTACAGCTAACACAATGGATCAGGTATGTGAGGAGAACGAGGGAAATACTCATCACAGGGCTGTGAGTTGGATGGCTGTTGCTGGGAGCAACTGCAGCGTCGGAGAAAGACAATCAAAGACTGAGGGTGGTTAATCACCAATTAAAGGCTAATTGCGATAACCAGAGGGTCTCCTTAGTATCATATAAATTAGAGACTCTCATCTCCTGCAGCTGGAGGGCAGAAAAGCTGAGGATCTGACCTAGGACTTAATTCTAAGTATTACAGAGCTGGAAAAGAGGTTGGATTCCCAAAACCTAGGCAAATCTGACATATCTGGGTTAGGGCTGGGGCTGGAATCATCTGAAAGCTCACTCACTCAGAGCCTGGCACCTGGGCTGGGAAGGCAAGTGGCTAGGAGCTGAAAGAGCCGGTGCTCCTTGGACATGTGTCTCTATATGGGTGTCTCTGTGGGTCTGTCCAAGGACGAAGCTTCAGAGCAGCTGGATTTTCTACATGGTGGCCCCGGGATCCAAACCAAGTGTCCCAAGAGAGAGGGAGCGGAAGTGAGTGGAGCCTTTTTGACTGAAGCATGCTCTATGAATGCAGTGGTGAGGGCAGATCTTCCCAGTGGGCAGAGCTTCAGATGGGGCTCCCTGTCATCCACTTTGTATGAAAAGCATCCTGGCTCAAGGAAGGCTCATACAGGATTCTTGACCAGTGAAGAATAGTTTGATTGACTTCTCAGAGACTAGAAAGAAAAGGATTGGCAGATCAGGGAGGGGAAGGTCTGTGGAAGAGGCAGGTGGGCATGTTTTTGGAAAGGGTGTCATGTGGCCAGAGGTCTATTCATGTGAATGCCCACTGAGCACTCTACAATGGAAGAGGTAACGCAGACCTCAGGAGACAGAATGACTTGGCCAGCTGATGTCAGCCAGCCTCTGTCATCGGCCACCCCGTGCTGTGACCATAATCATGGGCCTGGCCACATGGCCTCCCATTGACGTAGGCTGCTACAGCCCCAGGGGCTCCTGAGGCTGAATGTCCCACCTGCCAGCAGCAGAAACCCACAGTGAGCTCCCAGCAACGGCAGAGCCTTTGAGGACATCTGCCAGCTGCATGGAGGCAAATGGACTGCACCGCACCCTTCCACCCTGGAAAAGGCAGCTGTTTATCACGACTAGAATGGACACATATGCAGGGGACTAGTCAGTTCTCTAGAAAAACAGGACCAATAGGATATGTATATACAGTTCATCCTTGAACAGTACGGGGCTGAACTGCATGGGTTCGCTTTTGGGTTTTGGGGGGTTTGTTGTTGTTTTTAGAGACAGGATCTCCCTCTGTCACCCAGATTGGAATGCAGTGGCACCATCACAGCTCACAGCAGCCTCGAACTTCTGGACTTGAGCAATCCTCCCACCTCAGTTTGCCGAGTAGCTGGGACCACAAGTGCGTGCCACCACACCCGGTTACATTTTTTTTTTTTTTTTTGTAGAAATGAGATCTTGCTGTGATGCACAGGCTGGTCTCAAAATCCTGGCCTCAAGCAATCCTCTCACTTTGGGCTCCCAAAGCATTAGAATTCCAGGGTGAGCCACCACACCCAGCCCAAGGGTTCACTCCTATGAAGATTTTCTCCTGCCTCTGCCCTGTCTGAGACAGCAAGACCAATCCCACCTCTTTCTCCTCCTCCTCAGTCTACCCAACATGAAGATGATGAAAATGAAGATCCTGATGACCACTTCCACTTATTTGACAGTGAATATATTTTGTTTCTTACAATTTTTCTTAATACCATTTTCTTTTCTCTAGCTTACTTTATTGTAAGAATACAGTATATAATACATATAACATACAAAGTATGTGATAATTGTGTTATCAGGAAGGCGGCCTGTCAACAGTATGTTGTCTATTAGTAATTAAGTTTCAGGGGAGTCAAAAGTTATACGTGGATTTTCTACCACATGGAGGGGTGGGGTCGGTGTACCAAACCCCCCTGTTGTTCAAGGGCCAACTGTATATATAGAGAGATTTAGTATATGGAATTGGCTCAAGTGCTCAGGTGGCTGACAGCCTGGAGTCCCAGGAGAGCTGACGGTGCAGATGTCTGAAGGCAGCCTTCTGGAGCAGGGGTGAGAGTGGCGGGTAGGTGAGCAAGCCAAGGAAGCTTCATCTGTATTTACAGTCTTTCCCCATGGCTTGCATTACCTGCTGAGCTCCGCCTCCTGTCAGATCAGCAATGGCATCAGATTCTCTTAGGAGCACGAACCCTATCGTGAACCGTGCATGCGAGGGATCTAGGTTGAGCACTGCTTATGAGAATCTAATGCCTGATGATCTGTCACTGTCTCCCATCAACCCTAGATGGGACTTTCTAGCTGCAGGAAAACAAGCTCAGGGCTCCCACTGATTCTACATTATGGTGAGTTGTATAATTAGTTCATTGTACATTATAGTATAACAATAATAAAAATAAAAGTGTACAATAAATGTAATGAGATTGAATCATCCCAAAACCAACCCCCATCCCCGGTCATGGAAAAAATTGTCTTCCATGAAACCAGTCCCTGGTGCCAAAAAGTCTGGGAACCGCTGTTCTGGAGGATTCCCCTTGCTCAGTCTCGCGCTACCCAAGCCTTCACCTGATAGGATGCCACTCACCACATTGCAGAGGGCAGTCCGCTGTACCCCAGGTTCCCCAGCTGAAATGTTAACCTCTTCCAAGCTGACACACAAAATTCACCATCACATCCAGGAGGTGGTTTGCTTTTCCTGGCCACAAAGTCACAGACAGCTCCCACCTCACCCTGCACCCCAATCCCTTGCCCACCTCACCCCATCTAAAGATTTACAGTGCTTGATCCACCAACAGGGACTCCCACATAAAATCACAGCAAAAGAGGTGTGACCACATGTGCATAACCACAGGATACACCATCAGTTACAGACCCTGCCATCCAAATGCTGTGGACTGATAGGAAGTGGAATGGTTTGTTTTAGGCAAAGCTGAGATGCCAGCCTGAAGATGAGCCCATGTCCTCCAGGGTGCAAATTGCCTAAATGGATGGCCATGATATGGTGTTCTGCCCCTGGTAGATCAAATAGGAATGTTACCTGTATACCACATAGGTCCAGGAACCAAGGAGCAGAAGCTGGAATAGCCCTGCTTGTAATAGTCCCTCCTACAACCTATTTGAAGAGTTTGTGATTCTTATTCCTGCAACTCAAAGCCCTGTGATCAGGGAGGTCCTGGTTCTCAAAGGGAAAATTCTTCTGCCAGGGAACACAGAAATAGTCTCATTAAACTTTATTTTTACAGCTTCATTGCATCATAAAGTTCACCCATTTTAAGTATGCAAGTCAATGATTTTCAATAAATGTGCTGTGTTTTACAACCATCCTTGTAATCCAGATTTAGAACCTTTCCATCACCTCAAGAAGATCCCTCAGCCCCATTTACAGTTACTCTTCATTCAGCCCCTAGCCCGAGGCAAATGCCTATGTACTTTCCGTCTCTCTCTATTTGCTCTTTCTGGATATTTCATACACATTGCATCATACAGTATGTGGTCTTTGGTGTCTGGCTTCCTTTAGCTTACAATGTTTGGAGTTTCCTCCATGTTGTAGCCTGCATCAGCACTTCCTCCCTTTCTCTTGATGAAGAGTATTCCATTGGATGGCTAGACCACATTTTGTTTGTCAGTTTACCAGTTGATGGACATTTGGGTTATTTCTACCTTTTTTTTTTTTTTGGCTATTAGAAATTAAGCTACCATGAACATCTACATGCAAGTTTTGTGTGAACTTATGTTTTCATTTGTCTTGAGTAGCTATTTTGGAGAGGAACAGTTGGGTCATTTAGTAAATTTATATTTAACTTTTTTTTTGCATAGATTTAGGGGGTATGAGTGCAGTTTTGGTCCATGGATATATTGCGTAGTGGTGAAGACTGGGCTTTTCATGTACACATCACCCAAATAGTGAACATTGTACCCAATAGGTAAATGTTTAACTTTTAAAGAAAAAGTTAAACCACTTTCCCAAGTAGCTATACTGTTTTACATTTCCTCCAGCCATGTATGAGAAAGCCCATTTCCACACACTCTAACTAGCATTTGTTATTGTCTGCCTATTTAATTATAGCCATTCTAGTGTGTATGAAGTGGTATCTCATTGTGGTTCACATTTGCATTTCCCTCATGACTAATGATGTTGAGCATCTCTTCAAGCGCTTATTAGTCATTTGTTTATCTTTTTGGTGAAATGTCTATTAAAATCCTTTCCCTATTTTTTAATTGGATGTTTGTCTTCTTGTTGAGTCATCTGTATGTTCTGGACACAAGTTCTTTATCAAATACACAATTTACAAAAATTTTTTCAATCTATGACTTGTCTCTTCATTTTCCTAATGATGTCTTTTGAATTGCAAGCATTTTTTCATTTTGATGAAGACTGATTTACCAATTTTTTACTTTACACAGTATGCTTTTAATGTTGAATCTGAGAAAGCTTTGTCTAACCCAATGTTATAAGGATTTTCTGCTGTGTGTTCCTCTAAAAGTTTTATAGGCCTGGTGTGGTTGCTCACGCCTGTAATCCCAGCATTTTGGGAGGCCGAGGCAGGCAGATCACCTGAGGTTGGGAGTTCAAGACCAGCCTGACCAACATGGAGAAACCCCATCTCTACTAAAAATACAAAATTAGCTGGACATGGTGGCGCATGCCTGTAATCGCAGCTACTCGGGAGGCTGAGGCAGGAGAATCACTTGAACCAAGGAGGCAGAGGTTGCGGTGAGCCAAGATCGTGTCATTGTACTCCAGCCTGGGCAATGAGAGCGAAACTCCATCTAAAAAAAAAAAATTAAAAAATTAGCTGGGCATGGTGGCACATACCTGTGATCCCAGCTACCCAGGAGGCTGAGGTAGGAGGATCTCTTCAGTCTAGGAGATTGAGGCTACAGTGAGCCGTGTTCATGCCACTGTGCTCCAGCTTAGGTGACAGAGTGACACCCTGTCTCAAAAACATTAAAATTAAGAGGAAAGTTTATAGTGTAAGCACTTATATTTAGGCCTACAGTCATTTTGGGCGATTTTTTTTTTTCTTTTGTGAATGGTATGAAGTTTGCTTTCCTGCATGTGGATATTCAGCTGTCCCAGCACCATTTCTTAAAACCCTAGCCTTTGCCATTGAACGACATTGGCACCTTTATCAAAATTCAATTGACCGTAAATGTAACAGCTTCTCATGGACTCTCAGCTTTGTTCCGTTTATCTACACAGCATGCCCTGTCTTACACCAGGTAACGCTGCCTCTGTTACCAAAGCCGTAAAGTGCATTTTGGAAGTGGGAAATGAAAGCCCTCTTGTTTTGTTCTTTTTAAAAATTGTTTTTGCTATTCTGGGTCTTTTCATTTCCATATAACTTTTAAAATCAGCTTGTCAATTTCTGTGAAAAAGCCTTCCGGGATGTTGGTAGGGATTGCGTTGACTCTATAGATCAGTTTGAGGAGAATTGCCATCTTAACAATATTGATTCTTCTAATCCATGAATATGAAACGTCTCCATTTATTTAGGTATACTTTAATTTCCCTTGGCAATGTTTTATGGTTTTCGGTGTACAAATCTTACGCTTCTTTTATTAAATTTATTTCTGAGTATTTTATTCTTTTTGATGCTGTTGAATGGAGTCACTTTCTTAATTTCATTTCCAGATTGTTCACTGTTAATATGAAGAAATGCAGTTGATTTTTGTATATTGATCTTGTGTCCTTGCGGAATTTATTTATTGATTATCAGAGTGTTTTTGTGAATTCCGTAGGATTTTCCCCATACGAGATCATGTCATCTAGATAAAGACAGTTTTACCTGCTCCTTTCCAATCTGGATGTCTTTATTTATTACATCTGACTGAACTGTCTAAAACCTCCAGTGCAACATTAAATAGAAGGGGCAAGAGTGAAAATCCTTGCCTTGCTCCTCATGTTAAGGAGGAAGCAGTTATTCTGTCACCATTAAGTCTGACGTTAGGTACAGGATTTTTATAGCCTCTCTTTATCAGGTTAATAAAGTTCCCATCTATTCCAGGTTTGCTGAGAGGTTTATTTTTCTTTTTTAATTGTGAATACAAGCTGAATTTTGTCAAATGAGTTTTTCTCTGTCTATTGAGACGGTCATGTGGGTTTTGCCCCTCATTGTTTTAACACAGTGCATTACATGAATTGATTTATGAATGTTAATTCACTCTTGTATTTTTTAGACAAATTTCATTTGGTCATGATATGTAATCCTTTTTATATAGTGGTGAATTCACTTTGATATTTCATCGAGGGTTTTTTCCTCTATATTCATGAGAGGTATTGGTTTGTAATATTATTTTTTTGTGATGTCTTTGTCTAGCTTTGAGACCAAGGTAATACTGGCCTCAAAGAAGTACAAAAGTGTCCCTTTGTCCTCCATCTTTGGGAAGAATTTGTGGAAGGGAGACATTGATTCTTCCTTTTTAACTTCTTTTTTAACTTTTTGAGATGGAGTCTCACTTTGTTGCCCAGTCTGGAGTGCAGTGGCGCAATTTCAGCTCACTGCAATCTCCCCCTCCCGGGTTCAAGCAATCCTCCTGCTTCATCCTCCTGAGTAGATGGGATTACAGGTGTACACCACCACACCCAGCTAATTTTTATATTTTTAGTAGAGACGGGGTTTCACCATGTTGGTCAGGCTGGTCTCGAACTCCTGACCTCGTGATCTGCCTGCCTCGGCCTCCCAAAGTGCTGGGATCACAGGTGTGAGCCACCACGCCTGGCCTGACATTATTTGTTCTTTAAACATTTGGTAGAATTCATTAGTGAGGCTCTCTAGGCTCAGGTTTTCCTTTGTGGAGAGACTTTTAAAAGTATCAGGTTTTTGGCTTATTCTAAGTATATTCAGATTTTCTACTTCTTCTAGAGTGAATTTTGGGGATTTGTGTTTTTCTAGATGTTTATCCATTTACTCAATTGCTTAATTTGTTGGGGTAAAGTTGTCCACAGTATTCCCTTATAATTTGTTATGAATTCTCTAGGGTCAGAGGTTATGTCTCTCTTTCATTACTGATTTTGGTGATCTGAGCAGTCTCTTGTTTTTCTTGATCACATTAGCTAAAGGTTTTTAAAAATTTTGTTGATCTTTTCAAAAACCAAACTTTTGGTTTCTTTGATTTTCTCTGTGGTTTATCCCTTTTCTACAAACTTGCTTTCCACTCTTTTCTTTATTTCCTTCATTCTGCTTGCCTTGGATTTAGTGTGTTCTTTCTTAGGTAGATTGGTAAGGTGAGAGGTTAGACGGCTGATTTGAGATCCCCCTTTCCTAACATAGACTGTGTATTCTCTTTCAAGCACTCCATTAACCGAATCAGGAAATTTTGATATGTCGTGTTTTTGTTCTCATTCAGTTCAAAATACTTTGGATTTCCTGAATTTCTTTCTGTTGTCGTTTTCTCATTTAATTCTGTTGTGATTGAAGCACATACTTTTTATGATTTCATCTTTTTTAATTTACTGAGACATGTTTTGTGACTTAGACCTTGGTCCACCCTGGAGAATGTATCCTGTACCCTTGGAAAGAGTGGCTGTTCTGCTGCTGCTGGATGGAGTGTTCTATAGAGATCAGTTTGGGGGGGAAGCTGATTGATCGGGTGGTTCAAGGCTTCTATAACCTTACTAATTTTCTGTATACCTGCCCTATTAACAAAATACCTTAGGTTGGATAATTTATAAACAATAGAAATTTGTTTCTCACGGTTCTGGAGGTTGGGAAGTCCAAGATTACGGAGTCACAGATTTGGTGTCTGCCAAGGGCCTGTTCCATATGTGGCATCCTCTCCAGTGGGCTGGGGGGTCCTCACATGGCCAAAGGAGCAGCATCTTTTTCATAAGGTCACTAATCCCATTCCTAACAGCTCTACTCCCATGATTTAATCACCTCCTACAGGACCCACCTCTTAATATCACACTGGTAATTCAGTTTCAACATGAATTTTGGGAGGATGCATTCAGACCATAGCAAAGGAGTATTGAAATCTTCTGTAAGTGGAAAGTTATCTATTTCTCTTTGTATTTATATCAGTTTTTGTTTCATGTATTTTGAAACTCTTATTAGGCACATGAAGGTTTAGGATTTTTATGTCCTCTTGACTGACTCTTTCATCATTACAAAATGTCTCTTCCTTATTATTATTATTATTATTTTTTGGTAACTTCTTTTTGTCTTAAAGGTCTATTTTCCTGATATTAATATAGCCACTCCATGGATCATGAGGTCAGGAGTTCAAAACTAGCCTAACCAACATGGTGAAACCCTGTCTCTTCTGAAAATACAAAAATTAGCTGGGCGTGGTGGTGCATATGTAATCCTAGCTCCTCAGGAGGCTGAGGCAGGAGAATCGCTTGAACCCGGGAGGCAGAGGTTGCAGTGAGCCAAGATCACACCACTGCACTCCAGCCTAGGTGACAGAGTGAGACTCCACCTCAAAACAAACTCTCTCTCTCTATATATATATATATATGTGTGTGTGTGTGCGCACGCACGTATATGTGTGTGTGTGTATATATATATGTGTGTGTATATATATATATGGCCACCTCAGTTCTCTTATAGTTACTGTTTTCTTGGTGTATCTTTTCTGTTCTTTTACTTTCAACCTATTCATGTTTTTGAATCTAATAAAGTGTCTTTTTTTTTGCAAATAGCATATAGTTGGATTCTGTTTTTTTGTACAATCTGGCAATCTCTATCTTTTGATTTGAGTGTTTATATTTGATGTAATTACTGATATGGTTTAACTTACATCTGACATTTTGCTATTTGTACAATGTGACAATCTGTCTTTGGATTTGAGTGTTTGTATTTGATGTAACTATTGATATGGTTTAATTTACATTTGACATTTTGCTATTTGTTTTCTATATTTCTGAAGTCTTTTGTTTCTCTCTTCCTGTTGCTGCATTCTTTTGTGTTAAATAGATATTTCACAGTGTACCATTTTAATTCCTTATTTTCACTATATTTTACATTTTATTTTCTTAAAAGTTATTCAGAACATTACAATATGCACTTTAATTTAAAATAATCTGTATGGGATTAAAACTAACTTTATTCCAATAAGATATAGAAACTTTGTTGCAATATATCTCCCTTCTTTTCTCATTTCTTTGTGCTAATGCTGTCATATAAAATGCATCTTGATATATTACAAGTCTAACAATACAGTTTTATAATTATTGCTTTATTCAGTTATGTTTTACATCAATTAAGAGAAGAAACAAGTAAAAACATATTTATGCTGTCATTTACATTGACCTACATAATAATCTTCACAAGTGCTCTTTATTTCTTCATGGAGATTCAAGTTATCGTATTATGTGATTTTTTTTAGCCTGAAGGACTTCCTTTAGCATTTTTTGCAAGGCAGGTCTGCTAGCAAAGGATCCTTCCAGTCTGTTTATCTTGGGATGTCTTTATTTTGCCGTCAGGTTTGAAGGATAATTTTGATGGATCTAAATTCTTGATTGATTGGTTTCTTCTTTCAACACTTTGAATATCCTACTGCCTTCCAGCTTCCATTGTTTCTGAAGATAAATTAGCTGTAATCTGATTGTGGTTCTCTTATACATGATGAGTCATTTTACTGTTGTTGCCTTGAAGACTTTGCCTTTGATGACATATGTTATAGTCACAGTCTTCGCCTATGGTGTGTCTAAGTGTAGATTTCTTTGAGTTTATCCTATGCTATGGTCTGAAGGTTTGTGTCTCACAAAATTTATATGCTGAAATTTATATGCTGAAATCCTAACCCCCATGGTAGTAGGAGGTGGGCCTTCTGGTATTAGGAGATAAAGTAGGCTATGAGGGCAGAGCCTTTGTGAATGGGGTCAGAGTTATAAAATAGGCCTAGGAGAGCTTCTTCACCCCTTCTACCACACGAAGACACAGTGAAAAGCCACCATCTGTGAACCAGAAAGCCAGCCCTCACAAGACACTGAATCTGCTGGCACCTTGATCTTAGACTTCCCAGTCTCTGGAACTGTGAGAAATAAATTTCTGCTGTATCTAATCCACCCAGTTGATGGAATTTTGTTAAAGCAGCCAAACAGACCAAGACATCCCACTTGGAGTTTGTTAAGCTTATTGTATACACATATTGATATTTTAAAGCAAATTTGGGACATTTTCAGCTATTCTTTAAAAAAAAGAAAGGTTTTACCCCTTTCACTTCATGGTGTCCCACAGGTCTCTGGGAAGTGCTATTCATTTTATTCTGTTCTTTTTTCTTTCTGTTCTTGAGACTAAATGGTTTCTATTGCTTTGTCTTCGACTTTGCTGAGTCCTTCTTCCTCTAGCTCAAACCTGCTGTTGAGCACCTCTAGTACATTTTCATTTCAGTTATTATACTTTTCAATTCCAAAGTTTCTATTAGTTCTCATTAATACTTTGTGTCTTTTTGTTGACTTTCTCTGTTGGTTAGACATTAATGCCATACTTTGCTTTATTTCTTTGTTTTCTGGGTTTTGGGTTTTTGGAAATGGAGTTTTGCTATGTTGCCCAGCCTGGTCTCAAATTCCTGGCCTCAAGTGATCCTCCCACCTCGGCCTCCTGAGGAGCTGGGATTACAGGCATGTACCAGCCCACCTGGCTGCTTTAATTATTTAAACATAGTTTCCTTTAAGTCATTGTCTACCAAGTCCAATATCTGAGCTTGTTCAGAGATAGCTTATATCCACTGCTTCTTTTCTGCATATGACCACATTTTTCTATGTATTTGTCTGTTTCACCATGTTTTTGGAAACTGAAAGCTTTGGAAAAATATTATAACAAATCTGAGTTCTGATTTGTCTCCCCTAGAGGCTATTGCTGCATTTATTTGTGTGTTTAGTGACTTGCCTGAATAAATTATTTAGAGCCGGTCTCCCCTCCAGTGTGCAAACATGGAAATCTTGTTTGTTTGTTTATTTGTTTGCTTAATTCCTGCCTTCATTTTAAACCTTTTCTATAGATTAAGTATAATCTGGGTAAGCATCCTTAATAGGGAGCCAATGATTGGTCAGAGGTTTTGCTTAAACACCTTCAGCCAGTAACGTTTCCGCCCTTTGGTGTGGTGAGGCACGTGCTCGGAGTACAGACAGTTTACAAGTGCGCCCACCTTCACTCGCTGTTGGTGCAGGGCCTCGTGGTCAGCCAGGAACAAACAGGTAACTGGGCTGTCTCCAGTCTCTCCTGCACATTCCCACACCTTGGGCACGTGCACAGCCTTCCAGATTCTTAGGAATATGTCAGGTTTATCAAACCCTCTGTAGTTGTCTTATTTCCCAGCTCTTTCTTGTAAATTTTTGGCTGGTTGCTGCTTTCCCAAATCAGTATCACAGACTTAGGCAGCTGTGACATGGGCCTTCCTTGATTGTCGGCTGCAGAGATGGCCTTTGCTTTTGACGGTGTTTCTGGACATGGTGCTTTTCTACGGAGCTCCAAATTAGATCAGCCCGTCCAGCAGCAGCAAGACTTCCGGGTTCCTGGCTGCCACGCGGAGTTCAGAGAGACGTGGCGGGGAGCAGCCCCGCGTGGAAATGGCACAGATCCCGCCACTGTCAACAAAGGCTCAGGGGTTTTTTTAAATAAATGTCTTTCCATTTGTTATTTGCCTTTGGTTAATGTCCAGAGTTCCGAAATGGTTGTTTTTGGCCATTTTGCCCAATTTTATCATTGCTCTTATGGGGACAGGATTTGCTGTGGTCCTCCTCCCACCTTTCTCCCCGTTTAACTTTTTTTTTTTTTTTGAGACAGAGTCTTGCTTTGTCGCCCAGCCTGGAGTGCAGTGGTGCGATCTCGGCTCACTGCAGCCTCCACCTCCCGGTTCAAGCAATACTCCTGCCTCAGCTTCCAAAGTAGCTGGGACTACAGGCCCCTGCTACCATGCCTGGTTAATTTTTTGTATTTTTAGTAGAGACTGGGTTTCACCGTGTTAGCCAGGATGGTCTCCATCTCCTGACATCTTGATCAGCCTGCCTCCGCCTCCCAAAGTGCTGGGATTACAGGCGTGAGCCACTACCGGCCTCTCCCCATTTAACTTTAAGCTCCACTGCTGCCAGTCACTTCAGGCTGCTCCTATCAAGAGACCAGTAGGCAAGGAAACGGGTCACAATTCTGGCAGGAGAAATCGACCCTGATCATCAGAAAGAGATAGAGTTTCTAGTACATTATGGAGCCAGGAAGGAACACATCTGGCACCCAGGTTATTTTCTGGGCATTTCTTGGCACACTTTGGCCCAATTTGATGATAAGTGGGCAAGTGCCACAGTCATGACCAGAGCAGTGCATAGTGACCAAGGTTTCAGACCCCTCAGAAATGAGGGTCTGAGTCACTTAACCCTATGAGCCGCCTGGATCATTACAGGTACTACATCGGGATGAGAACAACCTGGAATGGGTGGTGGAGGTGGGAGACATTGAGTGTCAGTCGTGGTTAAAGATCAGCTGCTGTGGTCGGGGTAGTCGGTTCATCCCACCAATGCTCCTCTTGTGAGTTGTCCCCGGGAGAAGAGGCCCACAGAATCCTGGAGGAGTCACTCTCAAGAATTACCGAATGGAATAAGGGGAGTCAAGTAGAGCGCGGTGTGGACTGTAGCCTGTGCCATCTGGGACTGAAGCATTAATTTCCCCAGCTGCTGGAATGATTGGTGGCTGACAGCACTCAGCTGGGCCCACCTCTCCCTGGTGCCATGCCTCTGGCTGAAGAAAGCCTCACTGCCCGTGGTCAAAGTCCCTCTCCTGGGGCAATCCATATCCAATGAGAGTTCAATATGGAGACACAAAGACTCATCTCCAACCCCTACCCCAATGTGGGACAACTCTGAGAGGATGTCTAAAGCTCCATGAGGATTGTCTGAGACTTTGTGGCAACTGCAGAGCAATTCAACTCATCCCACTGCCCTTCCTGGTTCCTTGAGCCCTGCCTCGGGAGGTGTTAATCATGAGAACATTTCTCAAAACATCACTTGTACTTAAATTTCCACTCAGAGTATAATTCCAGGAGAGCTCAACCTGCAATGATTGGTATCTCACTCTCTTGTTTCAATCATGCATAATTAAGCCTGGGCAACACAGCAACAAGTCGTCTCTACAAAAAATTTAAAAATTAGTCAGGCGTGGTGGCACACACTTGTAGTGCCAGCTAGTTGGAGGTTGAGGCAAGAGGATCACTTGAGGCCAGGAGTTTGAGACCACCCTGGGCAACATAGTCAGACCTCTGCCTCTACCAAAAAAAAAAAATTAGCCAGGTATGGTGGCACACACCTGTAGTCCTAGCTACTCAGGAGGCTGAGACAAGATCACTTGAGCCCAGAAGTTTGAAGCTGCAGTAAGTTATGATCATGCCACTGTGCTCTAGCCTGGACAACAGAATGAAGCTGTGTCTTAAAAAAAAAAAAAAAACCAAAACCAAAAAACATAATTAAGCCCAACAATTAACATGAATGAATCCTCCTCCTCTATTTTTCCGGCAGCAGACAGGGAGAAAAGGGTGGCACACACAAAAAAGTCTAATTGACAGATGTTAAAATTGAGGGCAACTGTTTTATGAATAGGTAATTAAACCTTTTTATATGTCAATGTCTCATCATTGTATACCAATGATGAAAAATGTTGCTTGCACAAGAACTGCCACCTCTGGGATTTTTATAATAACTTCTGACAATTATATAGAATTTACAAGGCCTAAGCTGGAAACAACTTCAAATGATGGACTGAGTCTGATGTATCTGCAGTACCCACATTGGGCACTGCTCCTAGAAGTGGCTGGGACACATTTCCTAACTGAACGAAGGTGAAAACCCTTTCGCATGTGTCTTGTTGCACTGGCCTCCTCTAACACCCACTGCAATGGTGGGTTTGAGTCACATAGTAGTTGAGAGCAATGGCTTAGAAATTATATGAGCCAGGGCCTCATCGGTGGAGCCGAGCCACTCGGACAGAGAGGGAGAAAGGGATTCATTGCAAGGATTTGACCTCACACAACTGTGGGGCCTGGCTAGGCAGTCTCTGTAAGTCTGTTGTCTTTGCATCTGAGGCTGGAGCTTGGAGAAGAGAAGGCAGGCGGTGAGTGGGGAAGGGAAGAGGAATGTAAAGTGGGCAGATCAAGAGTGAGCCGGGATCCATAGCAGAGCTGGCCCCACAAGGACAAGCACACCCGGCTCAGTTCTTTTTGCCTCTAAAATTGGTATGAGTAGCCCATAGGATCCCAGGGCTTTCATTGCAGAGCGAAACACACATGCCCGGTCCAGGAGCCAGGGAAGCAGAAGGAGGATCCGGGGGCGTGGCACAGCCATGAGCCCAGCCAGTCTCATGTCAATGAGGTGATCGGAATATCAGCAACCTCATAGGTGAGTTATACAACGGCTGTTCCTTCACCCTGCCCTCCCAGTCTCCCCAGAGTCAATACTGTGGCCCACTCTCACCAAAAATACACAGGAAAGGAAGTTCTGGGTAACTTAACTCAGCCTTGCTAAGCCGATGGACCAAAGTCCACCTCTTGCAACTTGACATCCAGGCAACATCTCCTCCCTAAAGTATGAATGAGACTCACAAAGTCATCCTTCTGGATTACAGCTACACCTTACACAACAGCCCTGCCTATACTTACAAATACACTAACCTTTCCCCGGAAGAGGACACAAAGTCCTTTTTTCCCCTTTGGACAAAGTTGATTCTTCTAGCTTATTCACACTCCCTGTTTTAAATTCTGCAGCTTAGATACTGAGATACAAAGCTAACTACTGGTTCCACATCTTATGCTAGATGATGAGATAAGAAAAGAAAACAAAAAATACACATACATATAAACATATTCAAAATAAGGAAGAAAGACCCATAGTTATTACAGTCCTCATTTCTGCCACTGGTTCCATCATCATAACAGGCATTGATAACTAACTCCTTCCAATGTGCATTTCATATTCCCTTTGGCTTTAGCGAGCATTCCAGCTACTCATGGTTCTTTGCTTTGTGGAGTGCCCCAAGCATTTATTCATGAAGACTTTGGGCCATTGGAGGTTCTGCCTGAATCGGGCTGGTAAAGATTTTCATTGGTTTTAATCACAGGGCAGGGGAGGAATAGGAAACACGCAAGGGTCTCCTGCAATTCACATGTGCATTGGCAATCCAATCTCTCCTTGGTCGGGATTGATCAGGATCAATCACAACAACCAGTACCGTAACCCCTATTCTTTGCTTGTTGACTCAGCGGTATGAGGAGCTCAAAGTGGCCGGATGGCAGTTTCAACATCCAGCTTTGCTATAGTTTGCATAGGGTTTGTTTGGCTCCATCAAGTCTCTTGAAATTTGACCCCAAGTGTTAACTGTGGAGGCCTGGTGGGGGGTGTTTTGGTCGGAGGAGCAGATCCCTCATGAAGGGGCTCTGAGTTTCCACGGGAACTGGTTGTTGAAAAGAGCCTGGCACCCTCCTTCTTTTTTATTTTTAATTTTATTTTTCATTCTTTTGAGAGAATGTCTTGCTCTGTTGCCCAGGCTGGGGTGCAGTGGCATGAGCACGGCTCGCCTCACTGCTGCTTCAATCTCCCTGACTCAGGTGATCCTCCTGCCTCAGCCTCCCAAGTAGCTGGAACCACAGGCATAGGCTCCCACACCTGGCTAATTTTTTTTTCTTTTTTTTTTTTTTTGTAAAGACGAAGTTTCACTATGTTGCCTAGGCTGGTCTTAAAGTACTGGGGTCAAGGGATCCTCCCAACTTGGCCTTCCAAGTGCTGGGATTATAGGCATGAGCCACCACACCTGGCTGGCGCCCTCCTTCTGCCTTACTTGCTGCTATGTGATCTCTGCACACGCTGGCTCCTCCTCACCTTCCACCAGGAGTGGAAGAACCATGAGGCCCTCACCAGATGCAGCTGCCAGCACCGTGTGTGTGTGCGTGTGTGTGTGTGTGTGTGTATATATATGTGTGTATATATATATTTGAGGTGGAGTCTTGCTCTGTCACTCAGGCTGGAGTGCAGTGGTGCGATCTTGGCTCACTACAACCTCCACCTCCTGGGTTCAAGTGATTCTCCTGCCTCAGCCTTCTGAGTAGCTGAGATTACAGGCACATGTCACCACATCCAGCTAATTTTTGTATTTTTGGTAAAGGGGGGGTTTCGCCACGTTGGCCAGGCTGGTCTTGAACTCCTGACCTCAGGTGATACACCCGCCTCAGCCTCCCACAGTGTTGGGATTATAGGCACGAGCCACCATGCCCAGCCAGCACCATGCTTCTTGTACGGTGTGCAGAATTATAAGCCGAATAAATATCTTGCTTTATAAATTATCCAGTCTCTCATATTCCTCATGGGAATACTAAAAGGACTGAGACAAGCTCAAGGGAGTCATTGCTGTGTCAATGCCGAAAGGACTTCGTAGGTCCATGGGTGTACATTTTGGCAGGAGCATTGAGGGCAAGGAAGGTAAATTCCATCCAGAGTCAATATCTATTCCAGCAAGTACAAAGTGCTACCCTTTCCATGATGAAGTAGCCCAGTGCAGTCATCTGCCTCTAGGTGGTTGGCCGGTCCCCGGGAAGCAGACCATGGCAGGATTCAGTCCTGGTCTCTGCTGGTGGCTGATCGGGCTCTCAGTTGTAGAAGCAGTTGCTTCTACAGCAGTGGCTGTAGATGATTGGCTTTGTGCAATGGAAGCAGACATGGCTGACAGTGTGCAACTTCCACCCCTTCCTACTTTGCTCAGGAGCCTGTATGACAAATCCAAGCATAGCCCAGAGAGGAGACTGTCTGCCGTCCCCAAAACAGGTCATCCCATCCACTTGGTTAATAAACTCTTCTTCTACCGAGACCACACTTTGATAACTTTCGCATGAGACATAAATATCTTCACACTCGGCCGGGCGCGGTGGCTCAAGCCTGTAATCCCAGCACTTTGGGAGGCCGAGACGGGCGGATCACGAGGTCAGGAGATCGAGACCATCCTGGCTAACACGGTGAAACCCCGTCTCTATTAAGAAATACAAAAAACTAGCTGGGCGAGGTGGCGGGCGCCTGTAGTCCCAGCTACTCGGGAGGCTGAGGCCGGAGAATGGCGTGAACCCGGGAGGCGGAGCTTGCAGTGAGCTGAGATCCGGCCACTGCACTCCAGCCTGGGCGACACAGCGAGACTCCGTCTCAAAAAAAAAAAAAAAAAAAAATATCTTCACACTCTGTGCTGATTTGGAGGAGTCTATCCGCTTACCCACTTCCTCAGACCTTCTTCTCACCGGTTTCTCAATTGTATTCCAATTCCAATTCCCTAACCACTTAGCCAAACCATTAGCCGTAGCCCACAAATCAATACAGACCTGTATCTCTGGCCAGCTCTCTTTTCGAACAAAATGAACAACCCAGATTCTGCCAATTGGTAGGATGTCCCCTCACCACAGGCCTTCGGGGCCATTTCAGAGCAGGGCCACCTGTTGTAGCTGTCTACACTAGGGTAGGATCTGTATGTCACACAGAACCGTCTATAAACCAGGATGGAAATGCCTTCCTCAGTGATCTGATCATGGGGACCTCCCCAAGACCATCAATACAGATTGATAGAGAGAAGGTGGTACAGCTGAGAATAGGGGCTGCAGGCTTCGGAGTATCAGAGTCACTCCTTCTTCTTCTTCTTCTTCTTCTTCTTCTTCTTCTTCTTCTTCTTCTTCTTCTTCTTTTTTTTGCCTTTTTTGAGACAGAGTCTCACTCCATCACCCAGGCTGGAGTGCAGTGGCACTATCTCAGCTCACTGCAACCTCTGCCTCCCAGGTTCAAGAGATTCTCCTGCCTTAGCCTCCTGAGTAGCTGGGATTGCAGGCGCCCACCACCACACCAGGCTAATTTTTCTGTTTCTAGTAGAGATGGGGTTTCACCATGTTGCCCAGGCTAGTCTCGTACTCCTGACCTCAGATGATCCACCTACCTCGGCCTCCCAAAGTTCTGGGATTATAGGTGTGAGCCACCACACAGGGCCTCGAGTTGCTTCTTTGTCACTCAACTTGCTTTGCCTTAAGCATTTGCTCCAGCCTGAGCCTATATGTTCATTTCCATGCGACACAGGAGCACCACTGTGCACGACCAACCTTTTGGCTGTGTGGGTCGGACTGTACTTAGTTCACAGTGGGTGTCTCGGGTCTACTGGTAACTTGGCTGCCCATGATCAAGAGCTTAATCTCAGCTGGGCACAATGGCTCATGCCTGTAATCCCAGCACTTTGGGAGGCTAAGGTGAGGACATCACTTGAGGTCAGAAGTTCAAGACCAGCCTGGCCAATATGGTGAAATCCCATCTCTACTAAAAACACAAAAATTAGCCGGCATGGTGTCGGGCACCTGTAATCCCAGCTACTTGGAAGGCTGAGGTAGGAGAATTGCTTGAACCAAGGAGTTGGAGGTTGCAGTGAGCTGAGATCACGCCACTGCACTCCAGCCTGGGAAACAGAGCAAGGCTTTGTCTGAAAATAAAAAAATTTAAAAAAGCATTCAATCTCTATGGAAGCCCAGGAGCAAGTCAAAGGTGGTTTTTCAATGACACCCAAGTGGAGAGCGGTTCTCCACAAAGGAGGGCAGCACCTCACTCCAAAATGTGGACGGTCTACACTGTGATCCACCTGGGAGGGGGTGCCAAAAGCTTGAAACAGCCCCCCAGTGAAGTGCCCCTGACACCGCAGACACCACTGCATCTGCTGGGTCATATGGCCCAAGAGGCAGAGCCACTGGCGCGGCAGCCTGAATCTGCTGAGCAGCCGTCTTTTGTTCTGGGTCTCACTCAAAATTGGCAGATTTTCACATTACTCAGTAAATGAGTCAGAATAGCACGCCCCAGTGAAGCACAGTCATACCTCACTTAACCAAAGGGATATGTTCTAAGAAACGCATCATTAAACAATCGCGTTGTTGTGCAAATATCATAGAGTGCACTCATACAAACGTAAATGGTGCGGCCTACTACACACCGGAGCGAGGTGGTATGGTCTATTGCTCCTAGGTTACAGACCTGTACTGCATGTGACTGTACTGACCACTACAGGCAATTGTAACAAAATGTAAGTCTGTGTGTATCTAAACACAGAAAAGGTACAGTAAAAATACAGCATAAAAAATAAAAACTGGCCAGGCGGGATGGCTCACGCTTGTAAATCCCAGCACTTTGGGAGGTTGAGGCAGGTGGATCACCTGAGATCAGGAGTCTGAGACCAGCCTGGCCAACTCGGCGAAACCCCACCTCTGTTAAAAATACAAAAATTAGCCGAGCCTGGTGGTACGTGCCTGCAGTCCCAGCTACTCGGGAGGCTGAGACAGGAGAATCACTTGAACCCAGGAGGCGGAGGTTGCAGTGAGCCAAGATCACACCGCTGCATTCCAGCCTGGGCAATGACAGAGCGAGACTCTATCTCAAAATAAATAAATAAATAAATAAATAAATAAAATAAAAACTAGTCCACCTGTCTAGAGCACTTACCATGAGTGGAGCTTGCAGGTCTGAAAGTTGCTCTGAGTGAGTGAATGGGAAGGCCTAGGACATTACTGCACACTACTGTAGACTTTATACACACCCAACACTTAGGCCACACTAAATTTATTTTAAAATGCTTTTTTCCTTCAATAATAAACCAGGCTTAGCTTACTATAACTCTTTAAATTTGTAAACACTTTAGTCGCTTTTAACTTCTTGACTCTTTAGTACTAACACTTAGCTTGAAACACAAACATTGTACAGCTGTACAAAAATATTTTTTCTTTACATCCTTTTTCTATAAGCTTTTTTCTATTAAATTTTTTTTCCTACTTTTTAAACTTTTTTCTTAAAAACAAAAACCCAAACACACACATGAGCCTAGGCCTGCCCAGGGTCAGGATCATCAGTATCACTGCCTTCCACCTCCGCATCTTTTCCCCCTGGAAGGTCTTCAGGGGCAGTAACAGGCATGGAGCTGCCATCTCCTACAACAGTGCCTTCTTCTGGATGCCTCCTGAAGGACCTGCCTGAGGATGTTTCACCGTTCACTTTGTTTTTTTGTTTGTTTGTTTGTTTCTGTTGTTTTTTTTTGAGATGGAGGCTCGCTCTGTCGCCAAGGCTTGAGTGCAATGGTGCGATCTCGGCTCATTGCAACCTCCGTCTCCCGGGTTCAAGCAATCCTCCTGCCTCAGCCTCCCAAGTAGCTGGGACTACAGGCGCACACCACCATGCCTGGCTAATTTTTTGTATTTTTAGTAAAGACGGGGTTTCACCCTGTTGGCCAGGCTGGTCTCGAGCTCTTGACCTCATGATCCTCTCGCCTTGGCCTCCCAAAGTGCTGGGATTACAGGCATGAGCCACCCTGCCTGGCCCCACTTTTTTTATAAGTAAAAGTAGTACACTCTAAATGATTAAAGGTATAATAGAACCAGGTGCGGTGGCTCACGCCTGTAATCCCAGCACTTTGGGAGGCCAAGGCGAGAGGATCATGAGGTCAAGAGTTCGAGACCAGCCTGGCCAACAGGGTGAAACCCCGTCTTTACTAAAAATACAAAAAATTAGCCGGGCGTGTTGACGGTCACCTGTAATCCTAGCTACTCGAGAGGCTGAGGCAGAAGAATCGCTTGAACCTGGGAGGTGGAGGTTGCAGTGAGCCAAGATCGCGGAACTGTGCTCCAGCTGGGGTGACAGAGCAAGACTCCGTCTCAGGAAAAAGAAATAAATAAATAAAAATAAAATTAAAAAATTAAAGTATAATAGAGTAAATGCATAAACCTGTAACATAGTTATTTATTCTCATTATCAAGTATTTTGTACCGTCCATAGCTGCATTTGGTAGATTGATAGAACTGGTGGTGCAGTAGGTTTGTTTACACCAGCACCATCACACAAACATGCGAGTAATGCATTACACCACGACATCATCACAACAGCTATGACGTCGCTAGGCAAGAGAACATTTCTTCTCCATTCTAATCTTATGGAACCACCTTCATATGCACAGTCTGTGACTGACCGAGACATCCTCATGCGATGCATGACTATGTATATGCTGCCTCCGAAATCCAGAGAGCTGCACTGGAAGCTGTGTCTCTTTCACGCCGATAGGAGACACCAGATGAAGCAACTTTCCTTTCACCTTGGAAAGAATCTTTCAACATGCTCCAAAACTACTGGAGTCCTAGAATTTTCACTAAGCTGGAAAGTCCCCGAAGTTTTGTGAGATTTATTTCCCACCCTCTGGCATGCAAGTGTCTTACCAATGCGTCCTGCTAACCAGGTCCAGTCAGCGGAATAACTTCAAAATAATGAAGCAGTGCGATGCCCTTGTAAAGGAAAGACAATCAAAGTTCCTGGGGGTAGACTATGCCGTAGAGTTGCAGAGATGGTTTACCCCTCTGGTAGGATGGTGATGATGAGCTGCTGGCCTTACCAACAATACGATTGGGAAGCAAACTTATTTTGCTGCTCTTCACTGGCAGGTATAGAGAAAGAGACACCCACCAGCTCAACAGCAGCATTCCCCGTGTCTGATGATGTCTTGATTGGCTCCAGCAACGGAACCACATCTGGAACAGCAGCTGCAAATTGGAATTGTCATCTGATTAAATTTATAATAATTTACTCTAATTTCTCTAAGATCCATCTGTTTTCTACTCAGGCCAAATAGGTGGGTTGGATGAAGATATTATAGGAATCACCACCCTTTCATTTTTCAAGTTCCTTGATGAGGGCACTAATCTCTGCCATCCCTCCAAGAATACAGTATTACTTCTCGTGTACTATTTTCGTAGGTCGAGCAGTTCTAGTAGCTTCTTCCATTTGGCCTTTGCTATCATAATAGCCCCCTCTCCATGGGTCAGAGAATCAGTGTGAAGATTCTGCCAGCTGTTGAGTGTGTCCATCCTGATTTTGAGTTCTAGAACTGGGGTGGGTTTAGGGACCCGCCAGGCCCATGGTGAGACAGATTTGAATAAAACTCCATTGATCACTCCATTGATGACTTCCAAAGCCCCTTTTCTGACTGATGGACCACAGCGATGCTTTAGGTCTTCAGAAATCAGTGTAATTCAGAGCCAGTATCTAATAATCCCTGAAAAGTCTGATAAAGTGAAGGCCAAGCGCGGTGGCTCATGCCTCTCAGCACTTCGGCAGGCCGAGGCGGCAGGCGGATCACGAGGTCAGGAGATCGAGACCATCCTGGCTAACACGGTGAAACCCCATCTCTGCTAAAAATACAAAACGTTAGCCGGGCATGGTGGCAGGCGCCTGTAGTCCCAGCTAGTCGGGAGGCTGAGGCAGGAGAATGGCACGGACCTGGAAGGTGGAGCTTACAGTGAGCCAAGATTGTACCACTGCACTCCAGCCTGGGTGACAGAGCGAGACTCTGTCTCAAAATAAATAAATAAATAAATAAATAAATAAATAAATAAATAAATTAAATAAAATAAAATAAAAAATAAAGTGCTAACTGCAGTGCCTTAGCATTAAAAAAAATACTGGGGCCAGGTGCAGTGGCTCGTGGTTGAAATCCCAGCACTTTGGGAGGCCAAGGCAAGTGGATTGCTTGAGCCCACAAGCTTGAGACCAGCTTGGACGATATAGTGAAACCCTGTCTCTACAAAAAATACAAAAATTAGCCATGTGTAGTGGCTCACACCTGTAGTCCCAGGTCCTGGGGAGACTGAGGTGAGGAGGATCACTTGAGCCTGAGAAGTGGAGGTTGCAGTGAGCTGTGATGGTGCCATTGTCCTCCAGCCTGGGGGACAGAGTCAGATCTCATCTCAAAATAAAACAAAACAAAATTGGATGTTGTTATGATTGATATTAATTGCAGCAAAGGGTTTTGATTCCATCCTTATCTTCAACTTGGCAAAGTGACATCTTAACTCCACTAGGCAGGGGAAGGGGGGCATTCGGAGTAGAGTGGGTTATTCCACAATGAGTGGATGGGTGGAAAAGGAGGTACTCACAGAAGTTCCACCCTGAAGGGACCAAGGATGGAACCTCATTCTCCTGGGATTCTTACTGATGACCTGCAGGAAGTGATGCTGCCTGAGATGGTCTATTTCCCTGAAGCTCCCGGCGAAGCACCGTTGCTAATTCTAAGAAAATTTGGAATAAATTATGTTTAAAAATCAGAAGGCAGCATCAGGTAGTGGAGAGAGAATTGGCAGGTACCCTCTGGAGGTCTGGACACAGGGCTCAGCCCTACCACTCCTAACCAGGTGAGCATGAACATGTGTTTCACTTTTCTGAGCCTCAATTTCATCATGGGGAACAGAAGACAATATTATTCACCCTGTAGGTTGTTGAATGAACTGTCTGAGATTATGCATTTGGAGTACTTGGCACAGAGCCTGACACAGTTGTGTACTGTTATTCTTAACGGCTCCACTTCTGCCCTTTCACTAACCTTACACCAGAGTTTTGCAACCTGGGCATTATTGACATTTGGGACCAAATGATTCTTTGTTGCAGAGACGTCCTGTGCTTTGCAGGCTGGTTAGCAGCATCCCTGTCCTCTATCCTTTGGATGCCACCCAGTTTTGACAATGAAAAATGTCTCCAAGGCAGGGCGTGGAGGCTCACGCCTGTAGTCCCAGCACTTTGGGAGGCCAAGGTGGGCAGATCACTTGAGGTCAGGAGTTCGAGACCAGCCTGGCCAACATGGCAAAACCCCATCTCTACTAAAAATACAAAAATTAGCCGGGTGTGATGGCATGCACCTGTAATCCTAGCTACTTGAAAGGCCGAGGCAGGAGAATCACTCAAACCTAGGAGGTGGAGGTTGCAGTGAGCCGAGATCGTGCCACGCCACTCCAGCCTGGGTGACAGAGTGAGTCTCTGACTCCGTGTCATGGAGTTTTTGACTCCGTGTCATGGAGTTTTTTACTCCATGTCAAAAAAAGGAAAAAGAAAAGAAAAATGTCCCAGACATTGCCAAATGTCTCCTGGGGGGAAAAATTGTCCTCAGTTAGGAAGCTTAGGCTGGTCATTCTTTTGGTCTCGGTTTCTGCATTTGTAAATAAGTAGCTGAAGCAGCGGATCTAGATGCCTTCAAAAGCTATCATTCTTGCATTCCTTCATTTATCCCCTCATTCCTAGAAAACCAATGTTAAGTATTGACTCTGTATCAGCCCTGAGACACACAATTTTTTTTTAGCTCTCTGTTTTAATATCCGATGGTGCAAGCTGCCCCTTCATTACTTTTTTTCCTTGCCTGTTCTCGCTATCTTATTTTTTCAGATAAACTTCAGAATTCTATTGTCTAAGGACCTAATGCAAATAGATAACATTAAAATTTTATAAATTAATGTTGGGGATAATTGACAAGTTTATAATAGTAAGTTCTAATTACTCAAATCCTTATTTTTTAGCAATGAGTTGCTATTGGTATTTAGGTTTGTGTAGGTAGCATGTGTATCCTACTAACTGACTTCTCGTATTGTTCTTTCAGGTCATTCTCTTGAGGTTTTTGGTAGACAATCATCATCATCATTTAATCTCCTTTCCATGTTTTGCTTTTTCTTGTCTTATTACATGGGCTAGAAGTCCTAGAGCAACACTGGTACTCATTGCTCTCCATGACTACTCCTTTGCAGGTGAGGAAGCAAATATGAAGATATTATGGGCCCAAGGGACAGAGCCAACATGTAAAGCCAGTGCCCTTAACTGCTGTATAACCCATGGCCTTACTTACCTTTAGGTTTTACTGACTAATAGGATAGTAAACGTTAGTTTAAGACAGATGCCCTTTCTGACCATTAAGGAGATATATACTTTTTTCCTAGTTTGCTGGGATTTGTTTTGATTTTATCAGATTCCCTCTGGCACCTATTGCATTGGTATCATGTAGCTTTTTTCCTGTGACCTGTGCTCGAGTTGAAATTTGGTCAACTCCAGTGTTTGCATCTTTGTCATGGCCATGGCGCCCCAGTGACCACAGCCGGATGCACTTCTGGGTGCAGCTGAGCCACCAGCCAGTCTGAGTGAGCTGGGATCTTCATGTCTCCTCCCCAGCTGTGAGTCGGGACTGGGCCCTCTCCTTCCTGTGAACAGGATATGTGGGATTCACTGAATGAGGGTCTTGGCTGGGTGACGTGGGGAGCCAATATTTTCTTCTTCCTCAGCTGTGGGAGAGAATCACTGAAGAAAGAAAGCCACAGGGCCTAAGACCCAAAGCCTATCACCTGCAGTGTGGATTGACAGGCACTCCCAGGCCCAGGGGCCCAGTTAGTTGAGCTCCTGCCTTAAGCTGCCCAGCTGTTAGCCTGTGTCAGGGGTCTGAATGGGTCCTGACCACGTAGGCTTCCATAGAGCCCCCCTCTCTGTCTTATCCCCAGTTTCCGCATCCCCTCCCCACTCCCTCCTTCTCAGCTCTCCTTCAGGAACCTTCCATGCACCTGCTCCAGGTGCTGCACGGGGCCTCTTCCTCTATGTGGAGTTCACTGGGGATTTTTCTGCTGCTGCTCCCTAGCCCAGGGCACTGTGCAAAGGCCCCTCACAGCAGTAATCCCTCAAACCCCAAGCTCACCCTCTGCCTCTGGACCATCCCCACCCCTGGGCTCTTCTTGGCCACTGGGCCTGTAATCAGAGTTTCTTCTCCCAAGTCCAAGCCTGGCTCCAGGGTTGTCTAGTAGGGACTCTAGGTGACCATCACTGTCCCCTCCTTCTACGACCACTCCAGGCTCAACACAACTACTGCATTTCCTAATGTTAAATTAAACCTGCTTTCCTAGAAAATGCTACACATGACCACACATTTAAAAAAGAATACCTGGCTGCAGGCCGGGCGTGGTGGCTCACACCTGCAATCTCAGCACTTTGGGAGGCTGAGGCAGGCAGATCACCTGAGGTCAGGAGTTCGAGACCAGCTTGGGCAACATGGTGAAATCCCATCTCTACTGGAAATACAAAAATTAGCTGGGCTTGGTGGCGCCCACCTGAGGCACAAGAATCTGTTGAACCCAGGAGGTGGAGGTTGCAGTGAGCCGATATCGCCCCACTGCACTGCAGCCTGGATGACAAAGTGAGACTCTGTCTCAAAACAAAACAAAACAGAACAAACCCACAAACAAATACACAAAAAAGGTGGCTGCCTTGCTGTGCTGTTATTTCACTGGAAATTTTGTTTCTCTATTCAGGGGTGAGGACAGTGACTTCTTTTCAAGTTTTGTGACCTTTGTCAGGTTTCAGCCTGGGGGTTCTCCTAGCTCTGGAAATGAAATTGGAAGGCCTTCCTCTTTTCTTTTTGTCTGCTGTGGAACAGTTCCTCTAGCCTGACCCTTCCCCCTTCCCTCTAAGGGTCAAATGTGGCCTCCAAACCAGGTTGGCCTTGCCTGCCATGGGGTCTTCCCCCAGGGGATCACTCTGTTCCTGCTGGCTGCGTTGAGGAATTTGGAGGATTAATATTTTCCTAGAAAACTCACCCCTTTCATCAATGTTTCTGCATTTATTAACTCAGGAACCTTCAGTGTGGTCATGTTATTTCCCTAGAGGTTTCAGGACAGCATCCGTGTCTGGCGTTTAGCCCCTGCCTGTCCGTCTTGTGGGCTCTGCCGCATTGAGGGTGGGAGGCAGGTGTGGAGTCGGCGCCCTGGGTGGGTGAGGGGTAGGTGGGTGAGATCGAGGGATACGGGGCAGGCTGCCTAAGTGGCAACTCCAGATGGCACATTATGACTCAAACAGGCTGATTTTTCTGAAACAGGAGGTGGGCCAGGAAGCCCCCACTTTGAGAAATGCAGTTAGGATGAATTTCAATGTCCAGTGTTCATCCAGGAGGGGACGAACCTTTCGGATCCTGGGATGAGACTTGGTCTTCATCAGTCCTAATTTTGGGGGCCAGGAAGTGTTTTGGGTCATACCTCGTGGTTCCTAATTCAGGGTTTTAGAGCCAGAAAGGACCTTGGGTGGGGAGACCAGAGGGACACTGAGGGGCACAGTGGGCCTGAGCCCCAGCTATGAGGGCAGAGGGCAGAAGGAGATGGGGAGGAGGCAGGACCATGGCCGCTATGGTGGCCAAGGAGGGAGGCGGGTGTCAGGGGAGCCCAGGACCTAGGGTTGGAGAGCTGGAGGGGGTGGCAGCAGCCTGGCCAGGGAGAGTCTGAGAGAGGAAGGATGGGCCCTGGGGAAGTGGAGAGGGGACCCAAACCCTGGGCTGCCTCTCAGGCCACTAGGGTCAAGGAATGAGACCTGGGCTCCTCTGTCCTGGGTTCAGCTGGCCGCTCTGGCTCTGGCATTCTGGGACTGGAATCCTGAGCTGAGCACAGTCGCGCTGGGAGGGATGTACATGGCCTGCCTGAGGAGCCCAGGGAAGCCCATCCAGCTGCCATGGGAAGTTTTGAAAGGCTGCAAGGCCCCTCACTAAGTAGCACGTAGACTATGTCCTAGCCCCTCTCCTGGGCGACTGCCCCTTCACTAAGCCCCGGAAGGCCCCACACCAGCGTGGGGCACTTGGACTCCCCTCTGAGTTCTGCGCTGGACCTTGGTGCATGGGGGGAACTGGCCCTGAGCATGGTCACTCTCATGCTCCCACATGGAACCCCCTCCCCTGCACCTGTCACCTTCATGACCCAGCTCCCTCCAGGCCACCCACAAAGAGCCACCTCAGGAAACAGACAGGCACAAGGCCCATGTGGGCCTTGGAGGTCATCTCAGGACCCTCTGAACCAGAAACTCCCAGGTTCCAAGAGTGTGGTCTAGAAGGGGTGTGCACAGACCTGGGCGGGCTCACCCTTTAGCCCTGAGGCCTCCTGGCCACATGAGAGGGGCTGGGTGTTAGGCCAAAGCAGAGCCCTGGAAAGCATGAGCCCCTGCCCGCCCTGCCCGCCCTGCCCGGAGCCTGAGGCCCCTATGGGAGGGGACCAGCGTAGCCCGGCACACGCGAAATCAACGACACAGACACAAGACTAGCCCTTGTTGTTTATTTTTTTCAATAAACAAGGTTTTTTTGCATGTCTGGACCGGTAGTAAACGGGAAAGCTAAAAAGAGCGACAAGGACATTTTTTTAAACATTTTGGTGACAAAATTGACACTCCTCCTCCTCCTATCCTAATTTGGGACCGAATTAGTGATTATGTCTTGGGTCGCTGTTTTGAGCTTTTCCGTTGGTTTCGTAAACTACATACTACACCAGACACACACAAGGTGTGGCCGGGCAGTCAAGGATCCCGACACTCTCAGCAGAATCTAGTGGCCATAGAACATGGAATGGCCATTTCTGCATGACGTGAAGACCGTGGCGAGGCTGCTGATGCTGCTCCTGTGGCACGGGGGGGTAGTGCGAGTGGTGGGCACTGTGGAATTTGGGAGGGACGGCCTCATCGTGTGCTGGTAATAGATAATTTGTTGCGTGGGAAGGTGAGATGGTGGCCCTTCTCCAAGGGAGGTGTCTGCTCAGGACCCTCCACTCCCACGGTATGTGACCAGCACCGCGCTGGGCTCCCTGGGGACAGCTGTGTGTCCGCCCCCCTCCAGACTGCCCCCTCGTCCTGCCTGCCCCGCAGCTCCCGCACACTGCCTAGTGCTCCGCAGGTGCCTGGAAATGCTTCCTGATCAGATGAGTTGCGGACGGTGAGCAAATGAATGAATGGGGAGTTGGTCAAGGATACCTCGACCGTGGGACGTCTTTTTCTTGTTATTAGGGGAACATGGCTGTTCTCTACAGCATCAAGATCGAACACATAGAGAATTTGATCGTCTCACCAATCTTAGAATTTTATATTTGGGGAAACTGAGGAACAGAATCGTTAGCAGACTCAGTCCAGGTCTCACGCTGAGAGAGGCCAGGCGGGGTACCAGACGCCCGCCTGACACATGCCAACAATTCTTTTTTTTTGTCTTTTAAATTTTTTTATTTCTTAAAACGAACTCAAAATGAGATGAGATGGTGACTTGAATGACTTCATTGGGGAGGAAGACGGACTTGGGGCGGTTGTCAGAGATTGGGGCAGAGGATCCAGGGATTTGGGGTGAGGGAAGGGAGGGGAAGGGTGGCGGTGATAGAAACGGAGGGCTGGGGGGGATCAGAGGGGAAGGATGAGGGGTTGGGAGGGGAAGGGTGGGGGGATCGGAGGGGAAGGATGAGGGGGATTGGAGGGGAAGGGTAGGGGTGATAGGAAAGGAGGGGTGCCCTAACAGGAGGGGAAGGATGGGGGGACAGGAGGGGTGGTGGGGACGGGAGCTGGAGGGGAAGGGGAAGGGGCTTGGCAGTGATGACAGTGGTCAGGAGGTTACTGGGTTGTAGGGGTGAGGCTGGGAGGGGCTGGAGACTCAGGGCTGAAAGCAGGGAGGGGTCTGGCGGGGACAGAGGCAGGTAGGAGGGACTCTGCAGAGTGCAGATGACGTAGGTGGTGAGGGTAGGGCGGGGCTTGGAATCAGGATGACAAAGGACTGGGTGTGAAGAGACCAATGGCTTGGTGGGGGGGAGTGGGGTGTTGGGAGTTTGGGCAGATGCTGGTCGGGCTTTGAGTCAGGATGAGGGGGCTTGGGCGGTGGTTGGAGGACGATGAGGCGATGAGGTCGATATCGTGTCATGACGATGGCGCAGGTAACCAATGGGTGGGTGACTGTGAGTTGTGTGCGGGTGACTGATGTGACTGACTGCAGATGACGAAGGTGATGATGACAGAAATAAACACCTGGAGCAAGGTAAACACGGCAGGCAACGCTCACAAAAGCTAAGAGTCTAGATTCTTATCTAAATCATCTAAGAAGCAAAATATTCCTATCTGGTACCCAAGGGCTGTTTAGCTGCCCAACCTCAAAAGCTGAAAAGCTAAACAGAGCTCTGTCCCATTTCTTTCTATTTTTGCACAAAAAAATAGATGCTCTTTGTTAAAAAAAAAAAGTCAAATACAAAATTCAGAAGCTGGCTAGGTCTTTTGAGATCTGAGAATTATTAACTCAGCAACACAAATGTCAACCCGTGGCTGTGTGGGCCAGGTCTTGGACCACATTTGCCACAGAACTAGTAAGCGCCCCACAAGTGACAATTTCCACTAATCCCCGTGAAAACCTTGGTGAGGGCTGTGTTGCTGCTCAGATTCTGCCAGGGGCACTTGCGGCTCAAAGTGCATTCAAGTCTCAAGGGATAGGGTAGGGGCAGGCATGGCGTTGGGGCTCTGGGTGGGCAAGGAGGGGTGGGAGAGGGCTGGCTGCCTAAGTGGCAACTCCAGATGGCACATTATGACCCAAAGGGGCTATTTTTTCCCAAATGGGAAGTGGGCCAGGAGGCTCCCCACTTTGAGAAACGCAGTTAGGATAAATTTCCACATCAAGTGTTCATCCAGGATAGGCCAAAACCTTTCGGATCCCAGGATGAGACTCAGTCTTCATCAGATCCTAATTTTGGGGGTCAGGAAGTGTTTTGGTTCATACCCCCTCGTTCCTAATTCAGAGTTTTAGAGCCAGAGAGGACTGTGATGGTCGGTGTTCAAACCCCTCCCTCGAGAGGGGCGAGAAAGTGGGCCCAGGATTGGGATAGGGACTCGCCAAGGATCACACAGCGAGTTAGTGGCAGGGCTGGGACAGGGACCCAGCCCCCCAGCAGCCAACCTGGGGCTCTCTCTGCCTGACACACAGCCGCTGCACTCCGCTAAATCTCAAATCAATCGGAAAGATCTAAAGGTAGCGGTGTTGAGCTGGATGTGAGTGCGAGTCGGATGTGGTGTGTGAGAATTAACGAACAAAAGTAATCGTAGCCCTTTGCACAGTGGGTGGTCATGTACAGCACTCGTAACGGTTTCACGAGGACTCCGTGGCCGAGACCCCCAGGGGAGGGGCGTCGGCACTGAGCCCTGGTTCTGTTGCCTTGTTTTTTTTTGGTCTTTTTTGATATTTCATTAAGTTTAGAGTTTAGAATAACATACTTATTTCTCTTACTTGTTTAAAGATGAAATTCTTATTATTATTCTGTATCATGCATTAAGAGAGAGAAAGAGGATTGTTTTAGCATTACGCTTGTCACACAGCAACACAAAGACAATATATGTAAGCGTAGCATTCACCACATTTGACACAAGAAAGCGCGAACTCCAGCACAAAGATTAGGACAGACCGCATCTAGTGAGCTCTGCGGAACTCCAAGAATCTAGGGGGGGCTGTGGGAGGGCTGCTTAGATCTCCTCGCCGCCGGCCTCCTTGCTGAAGGTGGTCATGTCGATCTTCTCGGGGAAGATGATGTTAACAGCCAGGTCTTCCCCGCTGTTGTACTGAAGCAGCAGGTTCTTCTTCTTCCGCAGCATGCGGTTGTAGCGCAGGTTGGACACCCAGGTCTCGCACTTGTTGAGGAAGACGATGCCCACGGTGCCCAGCACCACCAGGCTGGTGAGCACGCCCAGGATGGTGAAGCAGATGGCCTGGCCCTCGGTGAGGAGAGGGGTATTCTTGTTGAGCTCTTTCATGGACACCTTCAGGACGCGGTGCTCGGGCTGCGGTACCGGCAGCTCGTGCACCCCAGGGGTCAGGCGGTAGGTCAGCCCGTAGCCGCTGGGCAGATGGGTGACCTGCTGGGGGCTCAGCGCGCGCTTCTTGACACAGGTGAGACCTGTGAACTCGGGCTTGCACAGACACTCGTAGCTCACCTGGGTGTGCTGCAGGCAGGTGCCCCCGTTCTGGCACGGGCCGCTGGCGCAGTTGGTCACCGGGCGGCTGCAGGTCTTGTCGATGAAGCCGGCCGGGCACCGGCAGCGGAAGTCGCCCCCGATGTCGGTGCAGACGCCATCGTTCTCGCATGGGTTGGGGGTGCAGCTGTTGGCCACGATCTCGCAGAAATTGCCTGAGAAGCCAGGGGGGCACAGGCAGGAGGCATGGGAGGCCCGGCCCTCATCATCCACGCAGGTGCCTCCGTGCTGGCAGGGGGAGCTGCAACACAACAGGGACACAGTAAAGGGCCTTGGGGGCTGGGCTACGACAGCGCTGCAGGGCACGGGGCTCAGGGCAGAAGGTCTCTGGCCTAATTAAGGGGCAGATGCTCAAAACACATCAGGTGAATGAGGGAGGGAAGGAGGGAACGCCAGCCAGGGAGGCACAGAGAGGTGCCCAGGGTCATGACCCCTGTCTGCAAGAGGCTCACCAGCAGCTCTAGGGGTGGGTGGGTGCCCACCTCACCCCCATCTCGATGCTAACCTGGGACACACCTGACCTCCCATGCCAGGACACTCACGTCCTCTCCCACCTCTTTCTGCACCTCTCCAAACAGAGGACTGTTGGTTAGTCACTAACCAGCTGGGGAAACTGAGGCTAGAAGAGGAAAAGTCAGTGACAGCCCAGGACTGGAGCAAACCCCCTTCCCTTAGCTCCATCCCTGGGCTGCTGGGGCAGAAGAACCAAGCAAGGGGCACCCCTCACCCTATCCCGGGACCCGCTGTCGTCCTTCCTGCCTATGGCCACTGTCGCTGCCAACCCTCATTATTATTATTATCATCATCATTAGCAGAGTGGATCCACAGGCTATTGTGCAGGAAGCGCTTGGGGACTCTCAAAGAGAAAGCAATACGAGGTCTGTCTATGCTGGCACGAGCCGGTGTCTGTGCCAGGCTGTTTAATAGTGGTCCATTCACCCAAGTGCAGCTTGCAAACCAAAGCTGTTTGCTCAAAGCGGAGCGCAAGGAGCATTTAATGTAAGTGCTTTTAAACGAGCGAGCCCTTTGTCATCTGATAAATGCCAAAACTCCGGGGAAGAAGGGGCAATAAACACAAGAAATCAGCATTGCTGCTTCAGGGTGCGGGCTCCATGGGAGCCGGGCTCTGAAGGAATTTCAAGGACCTCAGGCTCTATTTTGACACACTGGTTTAAGTCCGTTAGCGAGAAAAACAAAATATTTTAAAGCTCTTGTTATCTTTTTATCCTTCTTGCTAATAAGCAGAAATGGAGCTCAGTTGTCACCGGCCCCCACTCTGACCCCGTCTGAAGACTGATCTTCGGAAGCCTCGTTAATGTCCGCTTACAGCTGTTACAGACTACCGCGGTCTCTGCCACCCCGCAATGTCAGTCAAGATAAGCTTATTTGCATGTTAGCTTCTGTTTCTTCAGAGGAAAGGGACACCCCCGCCCCCCAACTACAGGCCCAGGACTGGGTTCAAGTTTGGATTCTTATATTCGGACTCTGCCTCTGTCAAGATCTCCCTTGGCTTCAGGCTAAGCCCCATCCAATGGGGAGCAGGGATGGCTCAGGGCTGCCACAGAGATAACGGGTGGAGAGCGGCTGAGCCACTGGGAAGCATTGCTCAGGGAGGTCCAAGTGAAGACAGTGGCCATTCCGTTGCATCCACTGCCCAGGGGTCCCAAAGCCTCCCTCCCCACTGAGGAGAGCTGATAGCCGGCCCACCTCCTCTTGTGCTGGCAGAAACCCAATCACTTCACCTCTCAGCCTGGCAACTCCCTCCACAGACATCCCAGAAAATCCAACTGCAGAGCCCACCAGTTCCCCAAAACCACCCCTGAGATACGGCAAGCGGGTTTCAAACAGCCTCAGCCCCGCGGAGCTCCAATCTCTCATTATGTTGCCTTTAGAAAATTATGCAGCTCGGAGTGTCAGTTCACCATTCCAATCGACTGTCAGTCACACGCATCAGGACGTGCGAACATCAGGGGAATATGAAATCGCCTTCGGGATCATTTGAAAAAATTACGGCAATGACACATTCCCCCCTAAACACCCCCATCCAGGGCTGTCCCCCACGGGCTGCCAGGATGAGCGCCTACTTCATCTTTTGTCAGACGACAGGTCCAACAGGGTTAGGCTGAAAGGGTCTTTAGCGGGTGCGTGAAAAGCAGCATTCATTAGATCACACATCGTCGGGAGGGATATTTACCCATTGATCACACAAGGCCCATCCTTTTTCTGGCAGTCCTTTCCCGAGTACCCAGGGGCACAGGAGCATTCATAGAGGCCATCGTCCAGGCTCACGCAGGTCCCATTGTTAGCACAGGGGGTCGAGGAGCAGGCCCGAACATCTGCGGGGTGATGGAGAAGACAAGAACTTAGTTTCCTCTCCATACACAAGCGTGATGCGGACCCCGGTGGGCTTTAAAACGGCTCTGTGGCCACCAAGTGGGGTCTGGAGTAAGACGGTGTAGGGAGCTCCCTCAAAAAATCCCACGGAGTTAGCTGAGGCTCAGGAAGCTGAATGGGGTTTCCTTGTCTAAGGTCACAGATCAGAGTCGTGGCCACTGGTACTCAAGCCAGGATAGCTGTTCCCTTTGCCTGGCACCAGGTCACCCCATATCCAGCAACATGTCCGTGACGTTCACTGTGGACATCACGCTCCTCCCTGCAACAGCATGCCTAGCTGAGATTCCCTCAGGCCTGTCTCCACCAGACAAGACTGCACGCACCTCCAGCCTCTCCTGTTGGGGGAGGGGTCCTGGCCAGCTGGGGGACGAATACAGCCCAACCCTCAGAAAAACCACCAGCTCTTCATACTTTTCCGTCAAAGAGGGGCAGTGAGGGGGATGGAGATGTAAAGACCCCCCTCAGTCAGGAATCAAGACACCTGTTAGCCCCAGCACTACACGTGTCCCTGTGGTCACTTTCTGCACTCAGGCTCTGAACTCAAGGGGTCCCTGGTAAAAAGGCTGCATCTTCTAAAGCCAGGAAAATTAGAACTATTGAGCGCTCTCCTATCAGTGCAGGCTTCCATGAGCACTGGAATATTCTCACCATCTTTTAACACCTTCCATCAGGCACACTTCATTATTCAGGTTCAGCAAGCCAGGGACGAGCTGAACACAAGGGCCCGCGCCAGGGGCTCTCTGACGGTGGAGACCCCAGCTCCCCACTGGGGCCGGGAAGGGACCCCTGTCCTGCCCTGTATCCAGCCTGCTGCCATGTGGCAGCAGAGTTCAGCTCCTCCCCATTCTGTGCCTCAGTTTCCCTACTTATAAAAAGAGGGTCTTTCCTTGGCCAATCTCTGAGGGACTCTTCAGCTTTGATTTTCTATAATTTGAGCTGCTGCACCTGCCAAACAGAAAGCCAGGGCCAGTGAGAGACACAGCAAGCTAAGGCAGGCTGGTGGGGGTGCGGGGAGGAAATCCCCCGTGCTGAAGCCACACACGTGCGTATTTTTTGTTCCCTCTCAGAGAGATCCACACCCTTGTGGAGGAGAGACTGCAATCAATCAAGAAGGAAGAGCCTGAACGCTTCGTTGATGGACTACCCTGTGGCGTTCCACGGAAGCCCAGCTTGGTGCAAGGACACATAAAGAGGATTTATCTTTATGGGACGGCACCGGCGAGGCATCAGCACGCGGCAACTCCGCGTCAGGCTCCTAATTCTCTGCAACCGGCTCTCCTGTCACTCAGAATCTTAAATTTAAGCTAAAAAGCTGGCGACCACCCTCAGCTTGTCCCTGCAGCTCTCCCTGCTACGCCAATCCTGGATCAGCCCTCCTGAGTCTCCAACCCCAAGGCAGGGGTGAATTAAGCTGCTCTGAGGAGAAGGCTGCTTGGGGGTCTCTGCCAGGACAGCAGCTGTGGCCACGGCAGCCTCAAAGATGGGCAAACAGGGGGAGGGAGGGCTGTGTCTTCTCTGGGACCCTAGACTCTCTGGCCATCCCCAAGCTGGCTGCATTTGTCAACCTGGTGGGGAGGGGACATACCAAGGGCCCACGGGAAGGGAGGCATTTGTCTGGAAAATTTCAGCAAGGCTGTACTGCATTTAGATACCAAAGAAGATGGGCTCCAGGCTAAAACCCTAACCCTGCTCCCACATGGTGGCTTTGCTGGGATCCCCCAGATCCCCAAACAACTCAGAGCTGCTGCCACTGCTTCTGTGAGGGGCAGCAGAGACGCCGGCCACAGCATGAGTCAGCCACGGGGAACCTTGCACCGTATTAGGGGGGCCGGAATGAAGGACCAGAGACAATTTGGAGTGTGAGGGAGCTCAGCTTCAGAGCCACGGCTGCCCTGCCTGTATAGGGCAGGGGCCATAACAAAACGCTCTTAAGTGTTCCTTAAGGGAGGATGTTAGTTGCAATCGAAGACAAAAATGAACTCTCTTTCTGGGGCTGGGGGAAAGGGTTGTAGCTGGCTTTTCTCCCAACTTCTTTCATATCACTTAGCAGACACTTGTGTTTCTCTGATCCTCCGTTTCCCTATCTGTACCTCTTTACTAATGTCGGAACCGAGGGACAGAGGCCCTGAGGGCAGGCTGCGCAGCTGGGAGTTTTTTTGTGGACTTCAGTTTGCCCAGACGTTAGGGCAGGTTTTGCCAAATGAAAATGGGCTTAGACGGACATTTCGCAGCCTGAAAATGCAGTGACAGCCAACTCTCAATTGCTTAGGGTAACGGAGGCAAAGATTGCATAAATTAATGAAATCAACAGATAACACCCATCTTCACTTTAACCCTTTCTCAGCTTTTCCCAACCCCAGCCTCCCCCTATACCTGACCCGCTCAGTCCAGGCCCCCCAGCCCTGTCCTTCTGGCCGTGACTCAGCACCTGCCCCTCAACCCCTGAGCAGTGCTGGCCACCCCCCACCCCATTTGTTTGTTTGCAGCCTCTTTACGGTCTTGCGTGTGCTTTTCTAGGGAGTCTTAGCTCCGAGATCCCCAGAGCCCTGTCCATCTCTGGGCTTCCGTGACCTGGACAGGCGGCCTGAGGTCTGTGGTCCCACCGGCCCAGCTGTGTGTGTATTTTGTGACTCTTTATTCAACAGGAAGCTCCCCGGCCCCCACCCCACATCTTCTCTAGGTGCTGGGTGCTGATGGTGCAGAGGAGAGCAAAATACAGTCCCTACCTCTGAGGAGGCATTCGGTACCCGCAGGAAATTTATAAACAGATCGTTAGAATACAGGGCACGAGGTGTGCAGGAATGAGGAAGTGAGGGCCGCCAGCAACAGGAGACTGGGAGGAGGTGGTGGGGACTAGGGCAGGCAGGTAAGGATGCAGGGCTGAAGCAAACAAAGGCGAGTGCCAACCTCTATCGCAGAGCTCCCCATCCCAGCCGTCGGTGCAAATGCACTGCCAGGGTTCTTCACAGAGTCCGTGAAGGCAGCCGGGAGAGGTCACGCACTGGTCACACAGGGGACCCTGCCAGCCAGGCTGGCACCTGCAAGGGGTGGGGGAGAAAGGTGGGGACATATGAAGAGGGCAGGGGTAGAGAGGGAGCTCAGGCTACTTTCTGTGGAACCAAGGACCCTTGGGGGTCTTTGCACAGTGCCAGCCAGTGGTCCTGGGAAGGAACCATCAGTCACCTGCATGGGGAAACTGACAGAGAATGCATGCCAAGCTCAGGGGCCGTCCTGGAGGGGCCCCGAGATCCCGGGGGAGTGCTGCGTTTTGCTGCAGTGGCCTGCAGAGGTCTCACCTGCCACCCCACCTCTGAGAATGCAGACAGGAGCTATGGCTGCCCCCACCCCCTGCCCTCATCTCCCCCGCTTGCCCCCACCAGTTTTCTGAAGGGGCCAGGAAGCTGTTTGCTGCAGCGCAGTGGCCAAGTCCCCTGTTTTTTCTGCCTGACTTCACGACTCCCCAGGCTGCTGCGTGGCCCCCACAAGCTGCCTCTATGGAGCCACTCTATTACCTGCAAACATTGTCATCCTCGCAGAATCCATTTTGGGGGTTGCAGGCCGGGAAGCATTCAGCCCCTGAGATACAAGAAAGGTTATACAATCACCCCACCAGGCCCCAAGCCAAGGCAAAGCCTGTCTTCTCCCACACAGCCCACCACTGTCCCCGAGGGCACCAACAGCCCTCTTGGGTCCTACCAGTCCGGCACACAGTAGGCACTTCCTATCCGAGCATGGATGGGGCTCAATGCACGCAGGAGAAAAATCTCTGCCATGTTCCCAGTGATGAAATGACCACAGTGCACTCCCTAGTTCTTAGGAGCATGAGAAACACCTTCTCTCCCGACCCCCAAAAGCAAATACGACACCTCAAGTCCTCCTAACAGTGGGGATGGGGACAGTGGAGGGAAATATGTTGACCCCCGGGGCACGCAGCCTGACCCTGACCATCACTTTTGCAACCTGAGCTGAAAAGGGGAGCAGATTTTGAGGTGTTCAGCTCTGGGAAAGCCCAGACAGGTTCACCTGGTGGGCTCCCCAGTAAGGCGTCTGGATTCTTTTGAAGGTTCATCCCTATTAAGCTGGGCACCCAGGTCAAATCTTCCCCCCTTTCCCCTACCCCAGACTCTTCGCATTAAGAAAACGATGACGACACAGGGTTTTGCTTAGCGGGCTGAGGTTGCAACACTGCTTAGAGATTCTGACACTTTAATAGGCACCTACTGTGTGCATTTACTCAACCAGCTCCACAGCTTCCTAGACAGCCCCCTCACAACTACTGGTGCAATAAGTGGGGGGGCGCTGCGGGAAGGGGGCAACTCTCTCGCTGTCAGAGACAGATGGCCGCTGCAGACAGAAGTGTCGCAGCCCCTCACCTAGAGAAACGCGCCACGCAGTAAGGGCTCAGGCTGGGCTTCTCTGGGAATTGGGGGTTAAGACGGCAAAGTCGCCCCCTACCCCCGCCCCGAGACCTGTTCCCTAACGCTCACACAGGGACACCCCAAAGTTGCACCCCAGAGTATTTTCGTAGAAGACTCCACAACAGCACCTCATTTTTCCATACCTCCTTGCTCAGCGCACCGACACCCCTCTGGCGCCACTTCTGCGGGGCGGGAAGGGGCTGGGGGTCTCACACATCCCCTGCGCCCTGGGACCCCAGGGTCGGGCCTTGGCAAGCGAGGGTGGCGGGGAGGGCGAGGCAGGCACAGCGCGGGGTTTAGGGCTAGGCGGGACGGGAGGAGTTGGGGCGCACGAGACGGGGCGTGCGGGGCACCGGGCGGCCGGCGGGGCTTCGCAGGCTTCCCCAGAGGGAGCGCGAGCCGGGCCGCCGGGGGGCTCACCATGGGTGCTGTGGCCGAAAGCCAGCAGGAGCAAGAGGACGCGCAGGAGGGCTTCGGTCGCGGTCATCTCGGGGCGGCCGGGGTCGCGGTCCCGGGAGCGGTGCGGGCGCGGGTCCGGCTCCTGGCGCCGCACTGGGCTTCTGGTTGCGGACGCGGAAGGGGGCGCGGGCGCGCAGCGAGGGGAAAGCCAGGGCTGCACCGGGCTGCGCGCTGCGCTCTCCACCGCCGCTGCCGGGGAGCTGCCGCCGCCGCCGCGCGCGCCGCCCTTTTCGTACCGCCTCCCCCCCCCGCGGCCCCCGCCCCCCGCCCCCGCCTCCGCGCACACGGGGCCGGCGCCGGCCAGTCCCGGTGACCCCCGCCCCTCACAGGGCCGCCCCCCACCACTGCAGCGTCCCGGAAGCCCGCTGGCGCACACGGGTGCACTCTTGGCTAGACGGGCACAGGTACCCCGCGAGCGTTTGGCACACGTTCCCCCCCACAGGACAGCATGCGGCCGCGCACACACAGGCCTGCCTAGGACAAGTCGCAGGAATCGAACCTGGGCCGCAGACCTCCCCGGAGAGCACAAGTCCGCACGCAGGAACAACGAAACACTTATTGCTGACGTCCCGGGCACACGTACAATGGTTAGATACCCAGGAAAACGCAAAGGCGCACTATGAAGATGTGAACTAAGCACATAATCACACACGCACACAGAAAAACACCCAGGAAAAGCCCGACACCCCCGGTACCCCTAGCCATGAAGACGCAGAAAAATACAGTTGCCCCTGTGGCAACCCACACCCCGCAACGCAAACGCACACGGCAACCCAAACACACTGTAGCCCAGAAGGCCTATAGACACAGTCCTGGGCGGCAGAGGGGCAAGCGGACCCTCGGTTACCCAACCATGGGCATCCTCTCCCATGTGCCAATCCCCTGCACACAGACGCGTAGGCAGAACCACCTGCACACCCAAACACACAAACACACTTGTAAACAGACGGTCACTCGTGCCTGCATTCAGTCACACCCACCCCCGCACACACAGCATCTCAGTCAGGGCCTTAGCCGCGCTGAAACACAAATGCACCGACTCTTACGCACACATGTATGCACAGCCACGCACCTGATACCCACAAGCACACATACCCAGCCGACTCGTGGTCACACACTGACAAAAATACATACGCAGTCCCCAACACACACACACACACGGTCGCATCTGTCTTTGTCCACAGTGGCATGCGTGGGCAGCCTCACCAATGTGCTCTCACATACACACAATAGCACTCCAGGCACTCCGCACATATTCCAGACCCACTGGGAGAACTTCTCTGAGGGGTCGCCAGCCAGAGAGGTGCAGGTAGAGGATGCCAATTGCCAGAGACCCTCTTCCTCTGCAGAGCTCCCAGGGAGAGGGGGTGCTCCTCAGGCACCCCTCCTCACCATTACCCCCAGCCTAGGCTTAGAGCCCTGGTGTAGAGGAAAGCTCTGCACCCCCTGACCCAGTCTGTATGGGGGAGGCTCAGAAAGATAGGGAGGGAGAGGGGTAGGAAGGGATTAAAGATGTTTAACCTCCTGGCGGAAGGGTCCCAGGCATCCTGATCTTTGGGTGGGTGGTTTACAATACTTAATTTACATAATTAATTAATAATATCCTAGATGCAGGGAGTGGGTGCCCACCCAGCTCCCGGCCTCCCCTTCGTCGCAGTGCTGCAGCGGGGTGTGATCTTGCCACTTTGAACCTGGAAGCTGGATGTTGTGGCCTCCTGGCCCTCTAGCCCAGCCCTGGCAGGTCTGAGAACACGTTTCCCATCCTAGCCATAGATGTGGGAAGGCAGGCCCATGGGCGTCCCCAGGCCCACCAGCCCTAAGTCAGTTGCTCCAGTAAGGCACTCAGGATGGGCACAGGGATAGACAGAGACCAGAGCTGCTCTGGGCTGGCTCCGAGGAGGCTGGAGGGAAATTCCCAGACCCTGGTGAATGGTGTCCCTTCCCTGATGTTATCTGCAGAACGCCCAGATGGGTAGGGGCTGCTGGGAATGGCTTTGGGGACAGGCTGGAGGGAGCAGCTGGGGTGCCCACTGTGTGCCTGCCACATGCCCTTGCATTCCTGTGACCCTGCTCTCTTCCGTGGACTCTTTCCTCAAGTCAAGAAACCAACTCCAGTGACGGAAGGTCCTTTGCCCAAGGCCCTTGGCCTAGAACGAGAGTGGCTGACAGACTCAACCCTGGAAGTGCCAGTGTCCACTGCATGGTGATTGCCAAGGTCTTCCTGACCAGGGTTCCTCTCTTCCCTCCCTCCAAGGCCCCTGACTTCAGCCTCCGAAATCATCCCAACAGCAGGCAGACCTGGAAGAGCTGAATTCTCTGCTAGAAGCCAAGGAGGGGTGGAGGATCTCAGGGTTGGGTAACCCAGGGGCGAGGGCCTCCCAGGCTCCTGCCAAAGTCCCGCAGAGAGGAGAATCTCTGGACTGCATGGAGCACTTAGAGGGCCCCAGTGGACTTCGAGTTTCCCCACCCCCAAGCACACCTAGACTCCTCCCTTCCCCAACCAGATTCTGCCCCGGACCCACCCCCGCTCCACCGCAGCCCTCCCCAGTTTAGGAAAGGGAGGGAGGCCAGAGGAGGGTATTCTCGCCCAAGGGAGTCTGTCCAAATGTCACAGGCTTATGCTGAAAGGGCACTGCCTTCGCTTGGGGGGCACCTGCTCTCTAATCCTATCTCCATTTCATGCCCACCAAGGCTCCTGGGCCCTGGGCCAGTCACTTCCCTCTGGGAGCCCTGTTTCTTAGCCCATAAACAGAGATGTCCCACCTGTCTCTGAAGGGAACTCGGGTTTTTGTAAGCAGAAAAGCACTGTGCTGACAGGGCCTGGTCAGAACCCCTTCCAGCCATTCCTCCAACAGCTGCAGCCCAGAGCCCTTGCCCCAGCCAGCTAGAGGATCTCCAAGCTGGCGACCAGGCTCCACTGGCCCCGGGCCCTCTTCAAGAGCCCCCTGCAGGGACACTTCAGGGACGGGAGGGGACTTTCCTGTCTCACGGGACCCACAAGCCAAGAAGCTTTCTGTTGCCTTGCTCTGATCTCAATAAAGCGTTTGTAAATTCAGGAGGCTGGAGCTTTCTTTTCAGCAAGCAGACACTGAGAAAGCGTAGCTTAGAAGCGGTGGGGAGGGGAGGTTGGTGACTGTCACAGACTTTAAGTCTGCACAGAAGGCGCGAAAATGCCAATGTAGTCCCTTGGGGAGAAGCAGTACAGTCTGCTGTTTGCAAGCAGACCCTGGGGCTGCCGAGCGGCGGGCTGGAGGAGCTGGACGCCCCCTCCTCTATCTGCACATCCCTCCCCTCCTCCCCCTTCCTCTTCTCTCAAGAGCCATGCTCCGTGTACAGGCCCCCGGGATTACAAAGATGAGGCCAGTAGCCCACGGGTCCTCACAGAATGGCGTAGCAGGCGATCTACACAGGTTGCAGGGACTGAACCTGCCAACTCTGGGGCCAGACTGAGATTCATGAGCTGGACTCCCTCCCTGTAGCCAAGCCTAAGGCTCTGCCTGTGGCCCCACGCCCCACAGGCAAGAGCCGAAAGCAAGGGGGAACCTGTCCGAAAGCAGTCTTGCTGGGCTTCCCTGGGGCAGCAAGGGGGCTGGTGATGAGTGAAAGTTTTCCACGGGAAGGAAAGAAGTGCTGTCTCCAGCCCTTTTTCTCCCCACTCCTCTGCTCTCCCTTCCTCTGCTCTCCCCTCCTGTCTGCTCCCCCTCCTCCTTTTCTAAACACTAACTCCTCCAGCCAGCCCCAGACCACTTCGCCCCTGATTAAAGGCAGAAACACTGCTCAGGGAAGCTCAGCTGGGTGGAGCTAGAGGGGCTTCTGAGACTCACTAGCCCTGGGCACCAGCAGGGGTGGGAGAGAGAGCAGGGGTGGCCGGTGAGGGGGCTTCACCCCACCTTCACGTTCTGCTCTGCATACCACCCGCACAGCCTTGGTGGGGATCTCCATGCCTTGAGGCTTTGCTTCTGCCTAGACTAGGTTTTTATTTTTTGGGGGGGTCTGAGCCCCCACTGATCCAGTCCTAGTCGGCATCCTACAGACAAGAGATGCCTTTGTCCCCTGTCCCCACACCCAACTTTCTCCATCCTCCCTCCAGGAGAGGAGGAGGGTGGGCTCCTCCAGATCTGCCTGCTCTTCCTCCCCAAGGGACTGACCAAGGGGAGGACCAGTGCCCAGAGACTCGGGTGGCCTAGTTACAGTCCTAGAACCGGAACATCCAGGAGACAGCTGGGGAGGAGTCTCCCCCACCAAGAAGCCACCGTCCTTGGGTTGAGGGCTTATAGGCAAGCAGGTATTGCCCTTTCTGCATGTCCCTTACTTCTCCCTTGGATTTAGACTCTAATTTAACCCTGTCTCATCAGAGCCTCCTCACGGCCTGGGCTAGGTGAGGACTGCAAGGCCCATTTCAGAGATGAGCACACTGAGGCTGGGGGAGCCCGAGAGAGGTGCATGGCTAACAAGTAGCAGAGCTGGGATTTGAACCCGGGTCTACTCAGAATCCCAGTGCGAGGCTGTCTGCCCAGCCCAGCAGAGTGGTCAGAGTGCATGGAGCCTGGAGGAGGATGGGCTCCCCTAGGAGCCTGCCCTCCCCTCTTTGGGTGGAAGGAGGCAGCTTCACAACCTAGGAGGCCGTGAGGGTTTCATGCAAACACCGAAGAGACACAGCTGCCGCCTTTGAGAGTATTTTTCCAAACCTGAAGTCCATCTTTGGAGACAAATTCTCTTTTCTTCTGCTGAGGAGAGGGGACCTGGGGGCAGAGGGTGGAGGGAAATGAAAGACGTACCCTGGTGCATTTTCCAGAACATGAAGATTTGGTTTCAAATTCAATCAGAGAGAAGGTCTTCAGTGTGAAGCGGCATCGTGCTCAGCCGAGCTGGGAGTACAGCTGCAGAGGGGCACCTGCTGAGCCTGGCCTTGTGCTCAGGGCCTGAAGAGGCGTATGACAGTTCCAGGCCCACTCCAGGGTTCTCCAGCGCCACAGGGGGCTGTGAGTGGGGGCACAGAGCCAGCCCGTATCCCTGAGTCCCTGAAACAGCCCTGCGTATGACTCCCCCAGGCCCCACAGCAAGCTTCCGGGAAGGAAAAATACCGGAGAGCTGGGGTGCAGAGGGGGGGGACTCATTGGTTTGGGTCCATATTTAGAGTTGGCTTCTGTGGGGCCTCACCTCTTCCCCAGACAGAACGACAGAACCAATTTATTGTCATTGCTGATAGGATTTAAAAACAGAGTTCTCGTTTCCTCCCTTGCCATTGGAATTGACAGGGATGTAAGTCCACAGTGTGACTGTCCGCATCATCCATCACATGATCCTCTCAAAGAGCACCACTGAGTCATGCTGTGCGTGGGGGGCTCCCAGGGGCTTGGAGGGGTTAGTAACAACTCCCCACCCCACCCCCAGAGCTTAGAGGCAGACTCATTCCCACCCAGGAGGGAGGAAATCGGGGGCTGGAGGAAAAAGGAGCCTTTTCATCACTCAGCTTGTCCACGCAGGCTTTGGCCAAAAATGCAGGAATTCTTCATTCATCAAAAATTCCCAGCAGTTAATTTTCCATAAAACAGAGGCTCACCTCTTTAAATGTAACCTTTCATCTGCCCAGGATTGACTGAGCTCCTACTGGGTGCCGAGGCTCGGCGGGGTCCCTGGAAAGGGGTGCAATGATGGATTTGAAGGTGGTTTCTCATCTCAGAGAGTTCAAGTGCGGACTCAGTGCTTAGACATCCTCTGAGATGCAGGGTCGTGGATGCTGGGACTGGCCACACACGGGAAGGGCGAGCATGCATCTCTTAGAGGGTTAGTCCTCAGCTGTGTGTGCAGAGTACACAGAAGTTCTCCAGAAGAGTGGGGGGAGGCCATTCCAGGCAGAGAGAGCTGTACAGGCACGGATGTGTGAACGAGACGTGAGTGTCTGTATGCACGCGCATGAGATGTTCCGTTAGTGAGGGCAAAGTTAGCATGGTAAAGAATGAGGCAGAATGTTGCAAAACTTTCAACATTTTGGACATAAATCTCTTAACTATTCTGGAATATTCTGCAGCTTCCTTTGCCCTGGCAAACAGTCCATGGAACAAGAAGCCCTCTTTTCTCATACCAGAGTCGACCCTCGAACATGTCATGCCCAGACTTGATGCTATGTCTTGGGAATCAGGCTGGGCCACCTAACCCCTCCTGTCCAGTGGGGCACCAGCCCCCACCACCCACCTCCCCAGTAGGATCCAGCTCGTGGAGACCCTCAGAGGCACAGGCAACAGGCCCTGTGATGACATATAAACAGGACACTTTCTTTAGCCACAGAAGATATCCTTTTCTCAAGCCCGGATCCCCTGGGGAGAGGCCTTACCCCGGCCCCTGCTTAGGAGTTTGTGGGGTGACTGTGGCAGAATCATGACCTCACTGCGCTGCGCCTGTAAAAGCGAGGATGAGTGGCGCGGCACGGCCCGCCACACCTGGTGACAGGCAGCTCTGTCAAGTTGAGGGATGTGAAAACACACAGCTCTCGAGGAATTTAAGATGTTCCCGTACTATATTTATTCTCTTATTTGTAAGGAAGCATTAGCATTTTCATTCAATTATATACTTTTAAAAACAGTTTTTGGTGTCCTACTGTGTTCAAGGAGTTAGGGATTTCCTGAGAAGGAAGACATTGCCTGGTCCCCAAGGAGGGGACAGGCACAGGTGGGAGGTGAGAGGGACAGAGGTTTGTTCCTGTCTCACCTCCTCCTCCAAGGCCTTTCCCCCAATCCCATGCCTGCCAAGTCCCCTGGCTCCCGCCCACTCACCCGCCCACCGAGGGTCCTGGCCCCCCCAGCCACCCTGGGCATCATCTCAGCCCTGAACACATCTTCCTGCCTGGTGTTAATGGATTTCGCACGTATGTCTGACCCTAGCAAGGCCAGACGCTTCTTGCTCAGTCAGGCACCCCGCAGCCAGAGGCCTGTGGCGCTGCCCTCGAGGTGTTTATGGATTAAGTGAATTAATGAATAAATGAATGAGGCACAAAGTGTTCTCTGAAGGTTACCATGGGCCCCTCAGAAAGATACTGTGTCCTAGCAACTGTCCACGGCCTGGTGGCCCTCCCCTACCACCCGTCCTCTTGCCACCTCTGATCTCTGGGTTCCAGGGGATTACTGCCCCCTTGGACTTGCAAACAGGAGAGCCCTCAGGGTTGCAGCGATGCCTCCACCTAGTTCTTTCCCCACCAGGGCCCTCAGTTCCTTCACTAGGAATGTGGGGAGCAGCTGTGTCGAGATAATCTCCAGCACCCCCTACTACCACCTGCCCCTGCCCACCACCACCGAGCACCTGGTTCCTCTGAGACGCTCTTCATGAGCCTGTTCCTATGGCAACACTGCACCTCCAGAGGCCCAACCTGACTGTCTGCAGCCAAGATCCAGCTAGGGATGGAGGGCAGGGATGCCCAGTGTGAGTGGAACCCCATTCCCCTCACCTCCTCGCCCCCTCACCCCACCCGGGGTTGCTTAGTACCCAAATTCAAGTTTGCTCTGTTTGTAATGAGCCTTAGTTTGATCCCTGTCCAGGTCTGTGTGTTTCTTCTCCCGCTCTAGCAGTGGGGACTCTCCTCTCAGCCAGAGAGAGCTGGATGCTGGAGTGCAGACAGGCAGAGCAATTCTCCATGGGTCACAGAGCAAGGAATGGGCAGAGCAAGACTAGAATGTTGGGGAGTGGTGCCCAGGCAGGAGGATTATAAAAGTTGACCATAAAATGTCCTTTGAGGAACTCTCAGGTTCCTTCGTTTAAATGGGTCTCTCCAAGGTCTGGCCAAAAAGCCCACAGACTGAAAACAGAAGCAACTGCATCGCAACAATAGAGTTCAAGTTGGAGCCCAGCGGGTGCTGTCACTTCACTGCTTCAGAGAATTTGGGAAAACAGCAGGACTGTCTTCTAGGCTGGTCACATCCTCTCCCCACCTTCACTTTCTCCTTCCTTCCTTCTCCCTGCGCTAGACGCTGGTCTGCCCGTCCACCTGCAGATGTGCTCACTAAGGTCCAGCTCTCTCTACCTTCATCACTCTAGAACTGGGGCCGGGATTAGAGCACCATGGCCTCCCAGGTATCCCCTCTGGAGGTCTCTCTGAAACCGTCATCTCCCATTTGCCCCCCTCACACCTCCTCCAGGGCCTCCACCACCCTGCAGTCAGCCCAGCGAGTGAGGGCTTAGACTCCTGGCTCCCGTAGCTTTACCCTCTCTCTGTGCACACAGGCCCCAAGCGCCAGGGACTGTTGCTCTCTCCAGTCCATCTCCATAACCCCCTTCTCTTCGCCACCACCCTGGTCCAAGCCTCTCTCCCTAATGGCTGTATCAACCCTAGGCCTGCCTGTCTCCCCCATCCTCTCGGCGACAGGCCAGGGTTCAGAGGGAGGTTTTCTAGATGCATGACTATCCAGAGCAACCTGCTACTTAAACCCTTCGCAGAAGGAAAAGAGAGAGGAAGGGGGCAGGAAAGAAGGAAGGGAGGGTAGGGGAGAGGAAGGAAGAGCAGGGAAAGGTGCCCTTCTCAAACTCATTTCAGCTCTCCCTGGGCTCCAGGCTCAGAATTAGGTGCACAGTAGGTTCTCATTAAGTATTTGTGGGATTGAATTGCACCATCGTATCAAGGAATCGATAAGGAAGCATTTGGCCGGGATAGCAATGTGGAGATTGGAAATGGTCTCTTAAAGCCTGGGGAGATGCTCTTCCTTGCAAAGATTCGCCCTCAGCCTTTAGACCCTCCTCCTTTTCAGTGGCTTTTTCCTGCCTCTCTCGGATCAGCCAATTATTTCTGATTGTGTTTTACCCATTTCTTCACTCTCTCCATGAGCGCTGGGCAATAGCCTTAGCTGTCTGTGGCCAGCAACAAGGTCCCAATTGATCCACACATGCCACTGTGGGAACCCTGCAAGCACATCCTCACCGTGGTTTCTTGTGGGGGAGGGTCCTGCTCACTAGAAAAGTATTTTCAGTATATTCAGTATTTTTTCTGTGGAAGGCAGGGTAGCAGGAGGAGATAGGGTGGGTGAAGGGAGGCAGTAGGTGGGTGGCAGCTGGGCTTGGGGAAATGGTCCAAACTCTCTGCTTATTTCCCTGTGGGACGACCACCTGACCTGGAGGAGCTATGCAGGGGAGATGAGAGCCCGGATGGGACACTCCTGCCCAGTCCTGGTTGCTTTGTATGTGTTTGGGATCTGCTCCTGGTCCTGACGAGGATGCTGGTGACACTGGCAGGATGGGGAAGGGCTGGGAGACCTGCAGAGGGGTGCTCAGGCCAGCTGCTGTCTGGGTCCAGGGCTGGTAGCTGCAGCCCATTAGGCTGGCCCCCAGGCCTTGCCACTGCCCTGGGCAGGAATGGTTTCCACAGGTCGTCAAGGACCACTCGTGGGGATCTGCACCCAGCCTCTTCTCTCCCACCTTGACGGCTTGAGTTAACAAGGAGACCAGAAACGGTGAGGCCTGTGTGACTCAGACAGGGTCCCAGCAGGAAACAGATGGTGCACACAAGATGGTTAATTTGAAGAACGTTGAATAAAGGGCCTATTTACAGAGATGTGGGCAGGGTGTAAGGAAGCCGGAGGGGTAACAGCAGGCCCCGTTACCCCGTAGGCCTGCAGCTCGAGAGAAGAGTGCAATTACCTGAACCAGAAACCGCGAGAGTCAGGTGGAGAGGGTGGATGAGTGTGGCCTTTGGTTGGGGAGCCTCCAGTCTCTGTGCAGGGAACCTGACCTTGCTCTCCTCTCTCCCCTGATCTGTTGGGGCTCCTGTAGTCCCACCTGGCTGGAGCCAGCTGATACAGACCATCCAAGCAGGCCACCCCATGCAGACGGGGTGGAAGACAGAGGGAGGTTCTGCAAGGGACCCAAGGAAAAGTATGTGAGCAACCCAGAGCTTCACCGAACCCAATGGCCTCCTTCTCAGTAGGGGAAACTGAAGCTAGAGAAGCCTCTCCGTGGCAGAGCTGGGATTTGAGCCCAGGCCTTCTGGCTGGAGCCCAGGCCTCAGGCTCCTGACCCTCACTGCTCTCGGGTATATGTCAGTCTGAAGCAGTGCTGGGCTGTGGAAGAGGTTCCAGCTTCCCCCCGGGAACCGGTTGACTTAGTGACATTCACACTGGGTGGGCAGCCAGAGTTAGCTGCGCTGATGAACTGCTCAGCCACGAGGTTGCCAGTCTGGGGTGGGGGTTCCTTTCTCCTCCAGGGCCTCTTTCAGGCAGGCCTGCCAGGACCCAGGGCTGCTGAGTGCCAGGTGTGGCCACAGCCACATGGCCTCCTGTGATGAGAGGAACCTTACTGGACCATGAAGGTGGGTAGCACCCCAGCCACTAGACAGCAGAGATCCACACTCAGTGGGGGAGTAACATCTGCAAGAGCTAAAAGTGGGCAGAAGAGCCACTACAGTCCCCGTGTCAGGATTTGGGTAAAGTCCTAGGTAATTTTGGGCAAAGCCTTTCCCATCTCTGGGCCTCAGTTTCCCCACTTGATCTTCCTTGACTCTGACTTCTTACCTGTGCCCAACGCCTGGCTGCTGGGATGGGGCAGAGATAGAGCCTTGTTGCTGTAATGGCCTTGGTGGGTGGGGTATCCCTGGACCAGGTGGGAGAAGGACTGGGGGACAGTCTGCAGTCAGAGGACATTTAGGGTGAGACCATGATGGTGGTGATGGAAGCGTGACCAGGAAGACGGTGAGTCGAGAGACTGAGGTGGGAATGAAACCCTGCAATGCAACAGCATTGGGACTGGGAAAGAAGAATGCACAAAGCAAACAGAAGAAGAATGCACAAGAGAGACAGAAGCAGCTGCCCAGAGACAGGTGGGTGCAGAGGTTGGGGGATCTCTTCTTGGTCAACTGCCCCATTGTCCTCTCTTGGTCCTGCATTTCCAGCCGCTGTCACTGCACTGACTCCTTCCTCGATGCCCATAAACACTCTGAAAACCCTTGTCTTTACAGAAACAGAGAGGAATTCCAGACTCCAAGAAAGAAAGAGTGAGGGAGTGGCCATGGGTCCAAAATGCCCACAGGGAAATCAGTTAAGATAAAGATTGAGATTAGTCACTGGGGCCTTAGGGAGATGCCTCTAGAGCAAGTGGGAGGAGGAGGAGTCACAGGCAGAGTGACAGGCCAGGGAGTGAGCAGGGGGCCTGGGTTGGAGGCAACAAGGAGAGGGGCGTTCGCTAGCAAAGAGCTTCAGGATGCACAAGTGAGAGAGAGAGAGAGTGTGTGTGTGATTGTGTGTATATGGGGGAGTGTGTGTATATGAGTATGTGAGAGAGTGTGTATGTGTATGTATGTGAGTGTGTACGTGTGTCTTCATTTAAATATAGGAGAGACTCTAGGGTGTTTACAGCCTGAGAGGCTGCAGATGCTGAGCGAGGGCATAATTGATTAATTGAATGAGGAGAACACAGTCTCCATCCTCTGCGGTTCCTGGTCTGCTGGGGAGACGAGGATTTGAACCGACACCTCCACTAATCTGTATGCATAAAATTGAGTTAGCTGCGCCCATGTGGATGAGGTGGCCCGCAGCCGTCTGGGGCGCAGCAGATGCTCTGTGACTCTGCTTCCCCTTCCTGCACGTCAGCAAAGAGAAAGGCTCTGAGCAGCCCAGGCTGTAGGTAGCTTGATGACGCCACTGTCCTCACGGGAGGAGCACAAGCCTTAATTGTGCCTTTAGACTTTCAAAGTGATTTCACATTGATTTTATTTATTCCTCAGAACCCCAAACTCATCAGGCTCTGCCCTTAGTGGCCAGGGAGACACTCTGCGCTGTGCGGGGTGGAAGGAAGACTCCAAAGGCCCCAGCTTATGTCGGGTTCCCCTCTGTGCCCCAGCCATGCAGTGAGGGTCCAGGGAGTGTTTGTTGAGTCAGTATATGATGGAGGGATGGACGTGGTGCTATAGGAGAGCTGTCTCTCTCATTGTTGTATGTATGGGTCAACTGAGGCCCAGCAAAGGACTCTTACCCAGAGCTGTGCGTGGCAGCTGATCTTCGGAAGCCCTAATGCTTGTCGCAGTTCAGTTTTTGCCACTGTTCAAACATAGAGGGCCCCCACAAGAGTCAGAGCAGCCCTCCCCTGGCTCCTTCTAGAAAGGCAGTGGGGGCTGGCGGCTGTGGGCTCTGTGGCCCACCCTCCCTATGGACCTGTTGACTCTCGAGTCCTCGTGGAGATCCGGGCAGAGCAAGTCTGCAGGGCTCATCTCCAGGCAGGGTACCGAAGGCTTCTCCCACAGGGCTCCCTGACTCCACCACCCTCCTCATGCCCGTAGCATGAAGGACGGCACCTCCCTGCCTCCAAGGCCTAGGCGACCTTTCTGTGACTCCCCTGAAATGCCATCTTCCCAGTTCACCAATGGCGAGCCCACCCCATGCTGAGTGCCACCTCCTCCTGGAGGTCTTCCCTGAACACCCCTGCCAGGCAGAGCTGTCCACCACGATCCTTGCTGCTGTCAGGCCCCAAGGGTTTCTGAGGCTGGTGGCTGGGTGATTGGGTATGGCTAACCATACACGCTTCCCAGGGAGTGGAAGCTCCTGGAGGGGTGGAGTAGGGTGAGGAGGGGCCCCACCTCCACCTTGCCAGGCCTTTTCAGCACCCAGGGAGGTGAGACCTGGTCACGCGCTGGTGCTCGGCACAGGCTGAGTGGTGCTGGCACAGCTGCAAGGGGCCGCCCTGTCTCCCTCCACGTGGCTGACGGGTTGTCTGCCAGCTGGGCCACCGACAGGACGTGGGCAGGGATTCCCTGGGGAGGAGCCACCGCGGCTTCCTCGTGGTTCAGGGCGCCTGTTTCAGCGGCTCCGACGGCCTGCATGTCCCTGTTGCCAATATTTTTAACTTGGCCCAGCTTTTAATAAACCCTTCGTGTGTGGAGAGCAGTAAACAATGATTTGCGGACTTGACTAATTAAAACACCACTCTGAGGTTGCAGAGGATAGCTGGCTGCACCCCGAGGGAGGGCCCTTCCCCCTGGGGCCACGAGCAGGCTCCACGCTGGAAGCCAAGGGCAGCAATGCATCCAGACCTGGAGACCAGGGAGTTCATGACCCAACATGGAGGGGCTGCAGCAGGGACCCCACATGCACCTCCCCGGAGCCTGGCCCCATCCCAGACCCTGCCACCTCCTCCAGGAAGTCCCCCTCACAGATGTGCAGCACTGTCCTCCTTGTGGTGCCTGGGACCAGGCCAGGGTCCATTCCTGCCCGCCCCCAGTGACAGCTGCTCAGCCTAGATCTCCACCTGTCCCTTGTTCGGTCTTCCCTCTCCTGCTCTCACATGTCCAGCTCCACTTTCTCTCTCTCCTGCCCCTGTGCGGAGGGCACTGCAGCCATTCTTCCAGGGCCCTCGGAGGGGTCAGCAGGCTCTCCCTCTGCATCTCCCTCTGTCTCCCCATCAGTCCTGTCTTTTCTCCATGATCATGGCCCCACTTCCGAGCCCCAGCATGAACCTCTCCATCAGCTCCTCATTTGAGAGAAGGTCATGAGAAAATCGCACCCTAGGCCTGCCTTCTGGTCTCACTTCTCCGCAACCCCCCAGGCTCCATCCAGCCCCTCCTGGACCTGCACTCTTCCTCCTGCCTCTGCCTTGGGAGGGTCCCTGGAGGCGGCTGGGTGCTCCCGAGGATGAGTGCTCCTCTCCTTAGCCCGAGTCTAAGGGGGAGGAGCTGCAGAGTATTCCACAGGGATACTTAAGTAGATGCTTAATAAATATCAAAAAGACTACACACACACACACACACACACTCACACACAGAGGAGGGGAGGTTGCCAGACCTCCTTGGGCAGGGTTGGGTTTTGTCAGAAACCAGAGGAGATGATTATCCTCTACACGTGACCTCAGAGATTCCCCCAACCCTGAAAATACCTACTCCCTGTCCCACCAACCCCCACGCCAAGCCTCAGTCCAAGTCAGCGGTGGGAAACCCAGTACCCAGTCTCCCCCACACCACCTGGCTGGTGCCTTTGATTAAAGGTGTGTCTTGAACTTCTCCCGACTGCAGTGGGCACATCTGTAAGATGGGGTTAAGGACTCTTACCCTGAGAAGAACCCCCTCGGAGCTCTGGCATGCCCGTGGTGGGCTGGGCATGGAAGGACAGCTTGGCAGCAGAGCAGCGACACCTGGGTTATCACCATTTGTCCCAGTTATGGTTATTACAAGAATTAGGAATGTTCCCACTGGCCTTTAAGGTCACCAAGCCTCTCTCAAGAGTGGAGGTGCCTCCCTGCTGGGTGGCCCTGGGGACCCAGACCACCTGCTTGGGGGTGGCCAGGTGATGAGTGGCCAGTTGGACCACCTGTGCATATCCGGAGCCCCCCCAGTTGTCATGGGGCCTGCACAGTTCTGCCTGTGATAGGGAACACTGCCTTGAACCAAGCCCTTGGCCGCATTCCCAGGTTCCACCTCTGCCTGCCTCCTCCCCAGCCCTCCTTGCTTGTCAAGACAGAAGTTGGCAGGAGGGGTTTGCAAACATGAATCGTGGCATTTATTCCTATGTTCTCTGGCCCCGACTTTGTAGAAACACCTGCAGGTGACTCTTCCTCCAGAGAAGGGAGGCCGCTGGTTTTTCTTCCCCCAGCCTTGCGGAAAAGAGGCAGCACAGCGCTGGAGGGCGGACCGTGTCATCCGGACAGCCACATTTTTCAGGGTGTGTAGTTACCGACTAATTAGCAAGTCTGCAGACAATGACTGTGGAACAAGTGACACGAGGGCCCGGAGGGCCCAGAAGCGGCTGTGTTCCTGCACACTGCCTCTGTGGCCCTGGGGCAGGGACCGAAGTCTGGGGACAGCCCACCAGGAACCCATGGGCCAGCGGGGAGAAGGCCTGTGGGACACCCAGGTGCCCTGTCCCACTGCTGGGCACATCACTGCACCTCCCTCCCACTCAGGCCTCAGTTTCACCCTCTGGCTCTGGAGGTGATTATCACAAACCTAAAGGTGGCCTGGATCCTGGTACCTGCTCCCCTCCCACAACCCAGTCCTAACACCTGGGTCACATATGCCCCCTCTCTGTCTGCCCAAGCCAAGCGTCCTGCAGTGAGGACCTCCTTCCCCTCTCCATGTGCCCTCTCAGTCTCAGAGCCCTCCTGCCTCTGGGGCTGACCACTCCCCAATTTCCCACTCCCCTCTAGGCCTCGAGGCCTCAGTTCCCATTGTTCCCTCTACCTGAGGAGCTTCCTCAACCCTGTCACTTGTCAAAACACAAGCCTGTTCTCCAGGGCGGTCTGGGTACCGAGAGGTCCAGGCCACCTCTTTCTCCTGAGGAAGGCAGAGGCCCCTTGGCATGTTCACAGGAAGAGCAGCAGCTCAAGGCCGGAACACGATTACCAAACCCGAGACTTCCCCCTGGGGCCCCAGCCGGCCTGGGACCTTGAGGACAGATTTCAGGCAGGCATGCCTTCCTTTGGCACTGCCCCTGGGGAGCGGGCTTCTTGCTGCTGGAGGAAGCTGGGATTTAGTGAAAGGAGGCTAATGTGGAAGAGCAGACAGACAGACAGATGGCCTGTGGGCCCGGGGCACACTGCCTGCACCTCTCTGAGCTTTGGAGTGGTGCCTGTAGCGTGGGAATCATATAGGACCAGTCTCCTAGGTCCACCGGGCCCTAGTAAGTGCCCGTTGGAAGCTGGCAGGCACAGGAGGAAGGACAGGAGAGCATATCTGACCAAAAGCCCCAGGTCCAAGCGCAGCCGCCCAGAGCCAAACAGAGCCCAGGCAGGTCCCAGGGGCCTCTCCCGCCAGCCGAGCTGCAGGACTGCTAAGGCGAACCAGGCAGGGCCTGAGAGCATTTGGAAGGCTTCCCAGTGGAGGTGACCTTGGGGATGGGCCTTGAAGGGTACACATGAGTTTGCCAAATGCAGGGGAGGGGGAGGCCTTCCCGGCAGTAGGACAAGCTTGAGCCAGGGAAGGCTAGGGCGCCAATGTGCCTGGCTATTCTGGGAGACAAGTCCAAGGCCCAGCAGAGTGAGGGGAGCAGCTGTCCCTGAGGAGGCCGAAGGTCGGCAGGGCTGCCCAGCTGGGGTCCTGAATGCCAGGCCGCTGGGCAGTGTCTTTGGGGACCCTCAGACAGGCTCTGAGAAGACGAAAGGCAAAGTCAGAGCTTCAAAAAGCTGCAGTGCGGTCACTCTGGCGGCCATGGCGGAAGCAAGAACACAAGACACTGACAACCACACAGGTCATGGCTAGGCCAAGTGGAGCAGCAAGGAAGGCAGAAATGGGGGGCTGGGGACCTGGAGGAGGGGCAGGAGGAAGAAAGCCAGGAGGAGAAGCTGCAGGCCACTTCTCCCCGTCTCCCCAAAACCTCACTCCCCTAGGCTCTCGCTGCATAGCTTTCCACAGAAAACAGGGAAAATTACGTTTGGAGTATCTCCTACATTGATTGTGAGGTGAACAAAAAGGAGTTGCAGAACAGTGTGTGTAAAACGAACTCATGTATATAAAGTGAGAAAGAATACATACGAGATCCCCTTTCCTACTGATCTGTTTGCACATGCCTAGACGCTTCCGGGGATCACAGGAGAAACTGACTAGCCCTGGGCTTTGGGAGTGGCTGGGGAACCCCAAACGGGAAGACGACGACCTGCTTTGTACTTCAAAAGAGAGGGCCATCTATTTTATAACTGAAACTACTTTTAACATAAAAGGAAACTGGCCCGGAGTGCAGTGGCTCACACATGTAATCCCAGCACTTTGGGAGGCCGAGGCAGGCGGATCACCTGAGGTCAGGAGTTTGAGACCAGCCTGGCCAACATGATGAAACCCTCTCTCTAGTAAAAATACAAAGATTATCCAGACATGGTGGCGGGCACCTGTAATCCCAGCTACTCTGGAGACTGAGGCAGGAGAATCACTTGAATCTGGGAGGCGGAGGTTGCAGTGAGCTGAGATTGCACCACTGCACTCCAGCCTGGGTGAAAGAGACTCCATCTCAAAAATAAACAAACAAATAAATAAAAATAAAATATAAAACCAAGCGAAAAAGGCAAATGGTTAGAGAAGGCCTGCATTTGTCTCAGGGGAAAGCACAGCCAGAGGGGATCGGGAACGCTGCGCGGGGCTGGAAGGTTCCAGAAGGCTTGACTTTCCCCACCTACCTGGTGGTCTACCCGGCCGCAGTCCCAGCCCCGTGTGCCCCCCAACCGAGGGGCAGGACTCCCGCCCCGCGCGGCCCCAGCTCCCGCTCTCCGCGCGAGCCCGCCGCGCCCCCTGCCGGCGCGCGCTGGGGAGGAGGGGCGGGTGCGGAGGCTGCGGCTGGGCTCCTGGGCAGGCGCCGGGCTTTCTCCCCGGGTTGTGTAGGTTTCTTAAAAGAATGGTAAGCGTGGCAAAAAAAGATAAGAGGGAAGCCATTATTAATGAGAACAGGTGAGGGGAGGATATTCATGATCGTTTCGAGCCTAATGAAGCCTGCTGAAGGTTCCGTCCGGAGTGATGGATTCCGCGGGGCCAGGGCGCTCCCATCACTCTTGTCCCCGGAGCGGCCTGTTCTCCCGGCTGCCTCCGCACAGCCCGCTCCGGAGGACGGGAGCGAGGCTGATAACAAATTTTGGGAACATAGAATTTCACACCTCATCGCACAGGCATTAAGACGACAATACAGCGGATGACTTCCTCCCGCTGGCCCGTTCCCCCAGCAAGGAAGGCCAGGCCAGGGGAGGCCTGGGGGCCGGCGGGGCCGCAGGGAGGAGGGTGGGGCTTGGGGGGGCGCCCAGGGCCCGCAGAGCCCCTCAACTGTCCTCAGGCCCGGCCAGTGGAGGCGGGAGCGGTGATAGGGACAACGGGGGTCTCTGTCCCACCCATCACAGGGATCGCCACTGCGTGGAGAGGGAAGGCCCCGGGGCCCACGGAGCCGCTCTCCCCGTCCAGGCCCCCGTGAGGCCCACTGCAGCCTAGCGACCGCTCCTGACGTCGGTTCCCAGCGAGTTCAGCCAGGTGGCTGGCTGCTCTCACCCCTCCTGGGAGCTGCACAGACAGCTGCGTTAGACAGAACCCAGACCACAGGGCTGGGCAGTGAAAGTTCCCATCACCCGAGGCCGAGCCGGCCAAACGGCTCCCCTGGCGTCATAACGTCATAACGGCCAAGGCCGGGCCACCTTGGCTGGAGGGCGCACGGGAGGGGCGCATCGTGATGTTTGGGAGTACAGAGCCGGGGAGAGGGGGCCAAGTCAGGGGCCACCGCACAGTGTGGGACGTGAGGAAGGAGGAGCCCACTGTCCCGCTCCCCCTCGGGTCTACCCTGCCCACCTTCACCATGTCACAGCATGATGTGCCCCCCTTGGCCCAGCCCCCAGGTGACACACGGCCCAGACCTTTCACCCCCTCCCCACCCCCGTGCAAATGTGAGCCTGTTTCCAGCACTGCCCTTGTTCCCAACATGTGGGGATTTGGGGCACAGAGGGGTCCTTTTCTGTGCCCAGAGCCATCTTGAGTGGAATGAGGAGAAGAGGCGCTTCCAGGCCCTCCTGGCCCAGTTGCTCGCTGGCCCTCAGCTGCCAGGGAGGTGGACATTTGAGAAGGAGCAGGGAGGGTATGGGGCAGGAGAGGGGTGGTGTCCCAGCCAAGGGGAGCGGGAGCCACCCAGAGGCCTTGGCGGGTAACTGACGCCAGCCCTCACCTGGTGGGCCAGGTGAGGCCAACTCCACCCCTCCCACCTCCTGTCTATGCCCAGCATGTCCACAGCCCTCGGAGGAAGCCCAGGTGGTATCGCATTCGCTTCCCCGGCTGCCCGTCTGAACCCAAAGCCCCTTGAGGGCGGTGAGCAACGCCTGCTGGCTAAGGGGTGCCCCTTAGCAGGGGTTGAAGACATCCCACCAAGCTGCTGATCTTTCAAGTGGGATTTTAAGGCTGAGTAGAATTTTTAAAAATGAGTTGTTTTCCTTTCTGAAAACAACAGATGCTATTTAAAGAAAATGTAGGGGAGGCTGAAAAATCAAAATAAATCATCCATCGTTCCTCTGCGTAGGAAACATTGACACAGAGGTATTTCCTTCCAGTCTTTTTTCTGTTCATTTCCCTTCAGTTTTGTTTTACACACCAGAGATCATTCTGTCTCTATGATCTTGTTTCTTGTCGGTTCTTATACAGAAGACATTCCCTCTGTTTATCTACATTCAGCAGAGACAAAGTATAAATGGCTGCATTTCGTGGAATGGCTGGTACCACAGCTGGCTGCTAATCTTTTACTTGGGATATTTAGGATTTAAAATTTTACTTTTGATTAGGAGAAGCAGGTCTGTCATCGTGTCATTGTTGTCTAACGATTTTCCCATATTTCAGGTTAATCACTTTTCAACAGTGTTTTAAAAGTAGAATCTGTGTTTCTAAGATAATAGAAATCTTATAACAGAAAAAAGGGATTTTGTTTGTTAACATGAGTAATATGTATTTATTTTAGAAAACTTAGAGACAAATATAAAGAAAAAAACACAAGTTGTCAATAAACTCATGAACATGGATATATTTGTGATCCAGATGGGAGTGTATAAGAGTCAGTGTCTGTGTGTGTGTCAGTGTGTATGAGGGTGTGCGTGAGTGTGTGAATGTGTCATTGTGACAGTGAGTGTGTGTATAAGGGTGTGTGTGTGTGTGTGTCAGTGACTGTGTGTGTATTAGGGTGTGAGAGTGTGTGTGTCATTGTGTCAGTGTGTGTATGAGGGTGTGAGTGTGTGTGTCAGTGACTGTATATGAGTGTGTTACAGTGACTGTATGAGGGTGTGTATGTGTCATTGACTCTGTGTGTGTGAGGGTGTGAATATGTGTGTGTCAGTGTGTGAGGGTGTGAGAATGTAGGTGTGTCAGTGTGTGTGTCAGTGAGTGTGTGAGAGTGTGTGTGAGGGTGTGTGTGTCAGTGTGTGAGGGTGTGAGAGTGTAGGTGTGTCAGTGTGTGTGTCAGTGAGTGTGTGAGTGTGTGAGTGTGTGTGAGGGTGTGTGTGTCAGTGTGTGAGGGTGTGAGAGTGTAGGTGTGTCAGTGTGTGTGTCCGTGAGTGTGTGAGTGTGTGAGAGTGTGTGTGAGGGTGTGTGTGTCAGTGTGTGAGGGTGTGAGAGTGTGTGTGAGGGTGTGTGTCAGTGTGTGAGGGTGTGAGAGTGTAGGTGTGTCAGTGTGTGTGTCAGTGAGTGTGTGAGAGTGTATGTGAGGGTGTGTGTGTGTGTCAGTGTGTGTGGGTGTGAGAGAGTGTGTGTGTCAGTGTATCAGTGTGTGCATGCACACATCTATGGAGAAAGGAAACTGTCTCAAGTTTCATTCACCAACGTTTCTTAAGTGCTCCCCGGGCTCCCAGCCGCCCTCTGTTTGCCTGCAAGTTGAGCCTGCCCTCTTTCACTTCTGGCCCGAGGCAGCTCTCCTTCCCCAAGCCTGACAGTGCCTCGTGGTTTGGAGGTAGGGAGACATGCTGACTGCAGCCATGAGAGCTGCTGTTGCCCCAAAGTTGGAGGTCATCTCAGCCCCGGTCCCTACTGACACTGTGTCTCCACATCCTGATTCTCCAAGCCCCGTCACCTTCACGGGCCCAGGGGGAGAGCATTCCCCACAGTGTTTCCGTGGCTCAGGCCAAAAACCTTGGAGGCCTCCTGACCGCTCTCCTTCTCCCGCAGGGCTTGCTGATTTTATCTTCAAAACATGCCTGGAATCCCACCACTTCGTCTCTCGATGCCACCACCCTCGAGGCCCACAGCTGCTCTAGTCTGGATGATGGCGACAATCTCGCAGCTGGCCACCCTGCTTCTCCTGTGCAGGGCAGGCCTTTCCAAGCCAGGCCGCCTCATACCTCACCATGGGGCTTTTGCCATGGAGCCTCCCTCTTCCTTATCCTGTCCCTGAGCTCCTGGCTGTTACCTGATGCCCCTTCTCTCCTTGCTTACTCTCCGGTGCCTCCCCACTAGCCACACTGGTCCCCTTGCTGCTGCCCCGAGCCGGGTGCACAGCCTGCTCAGTCCTCTCCAGTGGCCCAGGGCTCACTCCTTCACCTCCTTCAGGTCTTGGTCAAATTCACCTTCTCAGCGAGGTCTTCTACGGTCCTCCCCTCCCACCAGCCCATCCCTGTATCCCTATCCCCATTCCCACTATTTTTCTTCAAGCACTTGTAGCTTATAAAATGATGTAGCGATTTATTTATTAATAGCACTTGACTGCTAATAAAGCCTCTTTACGAGTCGGTGCCCAGAACCCTCTATTAGTGGGCATAGCAGTGGGTTGTCCTCACTTCCCAGGAAGGAGGGAGGGTGCCCGCCATGTGCCAGGTCCTCTCTCGTTCCCCATTTTGTTTGGTTTGGTTTGGTTTTAAAACAGTCTCGCTTTGTCACCCAGGCTGGAGTGGAGTGCAGTGGCATGACCAAGGCTCACTGCAGCCTCAACTTCCTGGGCTCGAGCGACCCCCAAGCCTCAGGCTCCGGAGGAGCTGGGACCACAGGTAAGCACCACCATGCCCATTAAGCTTTTCCTTTTTCGTAGAGACGGGGTCTCTCTTTGTTGTCCACGCTGGTCCATTTTGTATAAGAAGAAAAAGATTCTGTCACTGAGTCCCTGTTTCCCAGAGACTCTGTAGCTGGGGGCATTCCAGAAGGCCCGGGTAGCCACGCCCCAATCAGCGCTGCAAATGCTATTTCAAAACCTCCTCCTTCCCTACCCTGGTATAGGTGCCAGGAACTGTGTGGGCATCTGAGAGCCAGGGACTGGCAAGAGATTGTTATGTACCTCCGGCTCCCTGAGGTCCCCACCTCGCCTTTTTAAACAGAATCGACCCAACCATGTGGCTTCACCCTGTGGTGAGGAAAGCCCTGCCACGGACATTGGCCTGGACCCCTGAAATCCATCCAGACCAAGCACTTCCATCGCAACACCCAGCCAGCCCTCTGCATCTGCAGTCCACTTTGGAATTTTTAGCTCCTCAGCCAGGTCAGTGCTCACGTGGGTTAGATTCACTCACCTGGACCAAGACTGGCTCTGCCTCTAGTTGGCACCACCTGCCCTCCAGCTCCCTCACATCTGGGCTCCAGGGTGGACATGTGCTCACCACTCCTGCTCCCATTGTCCCTTGGACCAGCTCGGGTGGCTCAATACCCACCAGACCGCATCAGAAGAGGGTGACTGGAGGGGGCACCCACATGGGACAGGAGCAGCAATGTCAGGGCCCCCACTGGGATTCAGAGTGCCCACGCCCCATCCTGTCCCTTCTCTCTGGTAAGGTCTGGCTCTGGAAAACTGTCAAGGGTCCTACTTCTCCTCTTGATGAGCCACACAGAATCCTTTCTGCCCTTTGTCAACCCAGCACCAGACTCACACGCTCCATGTTGACAGCGGCCGCCACCTCCACCAGCAGCAGTGGACAGTTATTGCACACTCGAACCTTGCGCCAGGCACTGTGCTATGGACTGGACCCGTAATACCACATTGTATCTCACAACCACCCCATCTTATAGGCATGTCCCCCTTTGTCCAAAGGCAAAAGGCTCAGAGGGGTTAAGGACCTTGCCCAAGGGTACACAGGCCAGTCCAGCGGGGAGCCCAGACTAAAACCCACAGTTGCAGGGTTGTTACTCCTGCATCAACACCTCCCTTTCAAGTCGTGCCGCCAGGAGGGAGACCGCCGATTCTCACCACACACCCACCCGCCTAAGAGGTCAGGTGGCCTGTGGTCTTCAGGAGCTGGCGTCCACCCCTCCCCAGCCTTAGCGGCCTGTTCCTCCATCCTGGTCCGCCCTGTCCTCTTTGCGCAGTGGTGACACTGATAGAAATCCACCCAGAAGTAAGCAGACAGGATCCCCGAGTGCAGGAACCAAGCTGGGGAGGGCCGAGGGCTGGGCTGGGTATGGAGACCCAGGATTCAGATCATGGGTCCTGCTGCCTCAGTCTTAGCCTCTAAGCCCAGACTTCTCATCCATAAACTGGGCAGCATGCTGTCTTCTGTGCCCAGCTGTCGGGAGACGCAGGCAGGGAGGGTTCTGGGAAGGAGCATGGACTGTGCAGGCCCCACCCTTGAGGGAGACTCAAGAGTATTCGAGACCAGATCCCTTACTGGGGCACTACTGAAGTCCAGCCATGGTCAACATGGGGCCGAAAAGGACAGACAGACGGCCTTTATCAACCCCTGCCCGACACCTGGTCCTGCTGCTGACCAGCCCCACGAGAGAAGGCTGCAGATGGACAGGCTGAGACTGCAGGCCTTGTTCCAGGTAGACATGCGCAGCTCCGAGCGGCCGCCCCGTCTGGCCTCAACAGCAGCCCTCCTTGTTTGGGGCCTTGGCGGGTGCGGGGGGCTGTGTTGATCTTGGAGGGTTCACAGGCCCTCTCGGTGTTCCCAGAGAGGTGTTCTATGGCTGCTTTATGAAAATAATTTTATGGTCCGTGTAGATGCTGGGCCACTCCCATCCTGCTGATATTTCCAGGCTAAAACTACCATGGTCACACTCCATGGTGAGGAGCGCTGGGGCCCAGCAAACAGGGCCAGTCTCGAGCAGAGCCTCAGGTGCCAGATACGCGACTTTGTTTTTCTACAACTCAGCTCCTCTAAGGACCATCCTGGGGGTGGCAAGAGCTGACTCTTGGTCCTCTGTCCTCACTCCCCACACTCCTCTTCCCGGCGTTGGGCTAGCACAGCAGGCAGCTGCTGGGGGCACCAGGCCTTCGGTGTTATCTCAGAGACCCAGGGTACCCATGCCCTCCTCATCTGCCCATGGCACTCCTTCCACCTCAGCACAGGAATTCAAAAGCCTATTTTGAAATGAAACCATCAAGAATTAATTTCTAAATAGTATGGAGGCTCCTCAAAAAGTTAAACACCAAATTGCCATATGATCCAGCAATTCCACTGCTGAGTATACACTCAAAAGAACTGGAAGCAGGGTCTCCAGTGGATACTTGTACACCTTTCACAACGTAGACGTTCATTGCAGCATAATTCATGAAAACCAAAAGGTGGAAACCACCCAAATGTCCATCAGTGGATGAATGGGTTAACAAAATGTGGCGTGTGCACACAGTGAAGTATTACTCAGCCTGGAAAAGGAAGGACATTCTGACACGTGCTGCAAATGGATGATCCTCGAAGACCTTATGGTCAGTGACATCAGCCAGACACAAAAAGACAAATACCGTATGAGTATACGAGGTTCTCGAAGTCGTCAAACTCGTAGGCAGAAAGTAGAAATGGTAGTTACCAGGGGCTGGAGAGAGGGGAGATGAGGGAGCTACTGTTTAATGGAAACAGAGTTGCTGTTTAGGATGATGAAAACATTCTGGAAATAGATAATGGTGGTTTTACAACAATGTCAGTGTACTTAGTGCCACTTTAAAATGGTTACAATCATCAATTTTATGTTATATAAAGTTTACTACAATATTTTAAATCACCAAAAAAAAAAAAAAAAAAAAGGAAGAAAGAAAGAAAGAAGAATTAACTTCTTTGTTTACTCTTTTCTGTGTCCAACGCATGAAGGACATTTAGCAATGCCTGGCGGCATTTCTGGTTGTCTCAACTGGAATTGAGAAAGGGCTGCTGGAGCCCAGTGGGTAGAGACCAGACGTGCTGCTGAACACCCCACGATGCACAGGACAGGCTGCCACAAAGAATCACCCAGCCCCAAAGGCCAAGGTCAGAAGCCCTGCCCCAGGAGAAGGACCCCAGATGGCTAAAAGCAAACCATTCATGCTTTAGAAATACCAGGAGCAGCTCCTTCTCTGTGTCTTGGTGAAGAAACAAAATACTTTCTAAGGAGAAAAAAAAGTCTTATTCCTGCACTAGCTGGCATCCTGTGGCTGGACTCCAGGGGTGAGAGGTGCGCAATGTTCTTTTGGGGGCCTCTGTTGATCCCTGCCCAGTAGACTGTGAGCTCTGTAGGTCAGTACCTGTCTGTCCCCACTCCCCAAAACGTACCTCCACAGTGCCAGCCACAGCGAATGGCCTGCATAGGACCGCCGAGGCCAGCCCCATTATCCCTGCGCACTCGATCCCACTTTCAGGGAGTACGGTTGGGCCCCCTCCCCCCAGCCCAAAGGCCACCAAAGGCACAGAGGAGAGAAACAGGATTTAAAGCCAGCTAAATAGTCTTCCTGTCTTCCTCCTCCCCAGGCCCTTCCCACTCTGTCCTTTTCAGATTAGATACCTACATGATTGAGATGTTCCTGGCAAAAGCAATTTGTTTAAAGTAATCTGTTAGTACTTTGTGGACTCACTTAACTGAAGGGTCTGGGGAAAGTATTAGGATGTCAGGCATGGCTGGATCCAGGAGCAGACAGATCTTATCAGGGTTCTCTCTTCCTCTAACCACCTTTTCTTTCTACTCAGCCCTGCTCTCCCTTGGGCTCTGGCCTCATTCTTTCTTGAAGTAGATGACCACCTCCACGATGTCATGAAAGATGGGACAGCCCCTTCCTGCTCACTTTGTCACGGTAGCTCACCATCCCCCAGCACATGGCAGCTCATCTCTCTGTTCCAGCTCATAGCAATTCCCACCACCCATGCACCCCACCCCCAGCTCCAGGTCACATCCCACCTTGTGGATGAGGTGGGGCCCTGTGGTCGACTGGACTGTGCGCCCAGACAAGACAGTGAGAGCTTCTCACAGGGGAAGATGCCAGAAAACAAAACCAAACATATGCCTCCTACCTCCCAGCCAGACTCTGGCCAGCCCAGCAGAGACAGGGGCTCGGCCTGGCGCTTGCCATCCCTTCTCCAGTTGTTCTTACCCAACAGTGATTCTGCCTGCCCCGGACAGAGCCCTAGCCCATGCTCTGCTTCTATCTCACACTGCCATGACCCCCTCTTCCCACTGGCCACTAGGAAGCTTAGTGCCCCTCCCTGTGGCCTGTCCACAGGGTCTGCGCAGCTTCCCACTGGCCTCTGTGTGCCTCACCAGCTTCCTTCCCCCTGCCCGGTTTGCCCTCATCCCAGCCTCGCTCTAGGTTAACTGGCTGAGTGGGTGTCGCTAGATAAGCCGCTTTAAAGCCATTCTGGAGCAGAGTGAAAGAAGAATAACATCAAGGCCATCAACACTGACATTGTGTGACAGATGGATTTTTCTTCCATTTTTAGAGTATTAACACAGAAGGAAACCTGCACGGTTCTGGGGCTTCAGGATTGACAGCCTGCAAGGGGATCCTGCAGGCTTATGGGCAGAGGGCATTGACCTGCCCAGCCCCTGATGGGGCCAAGGATGGATCTGAAGAACAAGCTTGGTCCAGGGCACTGCTCAGAACTATGACTCACGAACCATCAAGGCCATCTTCAGATCTGGGTGAATGTGGAATGAATGAATGATTGATTGGATGAATGAATGGGACCTGAGGTTTCCCGATTCCAACCAGCAAAGAGCCTCGTGGCCTGGCTTTCACTAGGAGTGTGGATCCTCCTAGGGCTGCAAACTGGTAACCACAGAGCCCTTCCTGCCCTCCCGCAGCCCGTATCCACCTGCCTCGCTGTGGCAGGATGGGCAAGCCCCACTCCTGCTCCCCACCAGAACCCTGCCTGGGCTCAAATCCTAGTCCTTCCATCCACCAACGGTGTCACCTTGGGCAAATTTCCTTCAGCTGCCGTATTACAAATTTCCACACCTTAGTGGCTATTCTCTCACTGTTCCGGAGGCCACAAGTTCACAGCTCAGGTGTGGGCAGGGCCATGCTCTCTCCAGAGGCTCTAGGGGAGGCTCCTCTCGGGCCTTTTGCAGCCTCTGGTCCTCCAGGCACTCCTTGGCTTGTGGCAGCCTCCCTCCAACCCCTGCGTCTGTCTCCACACAACCTGCGTCCCTCCTCTGTGTGTCTAAGGACATTTGCAAGAGACTAAGTATCCAAAGGGACAGTGGCCATACCATTGAGGTTTGCTGTCCCTTTTCAAGTTGTTCTTACCCAACAGTGCTTTTGCCTGTTCCCGGACAGACCCCAAGCCCATGCCCTGCTTCTATCTCACTCTGCCATTACCCCCTCTTCCCACTGGCCAACAGGAAGCTTAGTGCCCCTCCCTGTGGCCTACCCACAGGGATCTGCTCTGAAAACAGAACGCTGACCCACACCTGCAGCAACTCGCCAGGAAACTGACCCTGCATTCACCAGAAACAGTGGAGGAAGCCAGTCTGCAGTGAACCAGGCTTGCAGGAGGCCAGATAGCCATCTTTAATGACAATGCAGGAAGCTAAACAGTGGCTTCTGTGACAATTAACCCCAAATGGCCAGGACTTGACTCCTAACTGACAGCTTCCTATTTTTGTCCCCACTTCTGACTAATGGCCAACCAGAGAGAGCCAAATATGCACCCTAGCTTATCCCAGGTGATGCCCCAATGCTAGGTAGGCAACTCCGGTTCCCCGACACCAACAGCCTCCGGTCAGAGCACACCCAAACCAGCTCCAGCTTTCCCTGCAAAGCCTTCCCGCTCCTCTTCCCACCTTTGAGTCTCTGCCCAACACAAGTAGTGGTGACTGAGTCCAGTCTGCAGAAAGCTCTGGATAAATGGCCTCTGCCTCTCTCATTTGAGTGGCCCTTGTTTATTTCCACTCTTGTCACTGTATTTAGGGCCCTCCCAGATAATTCAGGATGATCTCAGCTTGAGATCCTTCACTTAATTTCATCTGCAAAAACCCTCTTTCCAAATAAGGCCACAGTCACAGATTCTGGGAATTAGGAGGTGGACATGGATTTTTGGGGGCCACCACTCACCCACTACAAGTGGGTACTTCGACACTTTTGGCCTCAGATCATAGGAGGACCTGCCCCGCCTGGCTGCCCGGAAGGTAAGTGAATACATGCTTAGAAAGCCCTGGATCAGAACCTGGCAGGGGACACAGTGCACAGGCATCCACTACTGTTCACAGAGTGGGGAGGGGAGCCCCCGCAGTGAAGATATGAAGAAAACAAATTAGCAGAGTGCAAGGTTTCTTTTTGGTGATGGAAACGTTCTAAAATTAGATTGCGGCAAGGGTTGTACAATTCTGCAAATTCACTAAACACTATTGAATTAGACACTTAAAATGAGTGATCTTTATGATGTATAAACTCCATCTCTGAAAAAGCTGTTTTTCAACAAATTTGACCAGCAGGGTCGGAGAAGGTTTTCTGGGAGACCCTGGCCCTCTGCAGCCCAGGAGAAGAGAGAAACACTGCCAGGGGCTGCAGCCCAGTGCCGCGGGGTGAGCCGGAGCCGCACCCATGGAGACTCATGGTGGGGACCGAGGTTGTGAAATGCTGCCTTTCTAAGGGTTGAGGCCTGGGAGCTCCTGGGCTGTTGGGATCGGATGATGTGCGTGTGGCCGGGCGTTGAGGGGTGAAGCCTCCGGTGCCCAGTGCTCCAGTGGCCGGTAGGGCTTCGGCTGAGACCCAGCCTTCGGTCCTCTCCCCGGGACTGTACGGCTCACATGGCTCCTGAAAAACAAGCTTGTCATCTTCTGATCCAGTGTCTTTGGGACTTGAGGTTCCCCACTAAAGCCCCTGACTTCCACAAAGCCCCTCAATTCCAGCCCCAGCCGCCCCCTCCCAGCCCTGCCCCGCAGCAACTGTGTGACCTTGGGTGAGCTGTGTAACCCGTGCTGGGGTGATGGTAAAGGCTCTCTTACCACCCTCCCCCGCCCCTCCAGCAAGCTGTTCTCCCAATAGGCATCACCCACAGCATTCCTCAGAGACCATTCCTTGCTGTGCCCACCCAGGAAGAAGCTAAAGACCCTGGGAAGTTAAGCCCTCTGCAGCCCTTGACTGAGGTGTGAGGATCTTCCAGGTGAGCCATGAGCCTGAGCCCAGGTGTGTCTGGAAGAGCCCTGCCTGGCTTCCTCCCCAGTCCCTGGTGGGCCCCGGGAACCATTCCTCAATCATCAGCTTGCACACAAATCCCAGGCTAGGGGTCTGTTGTGGGAACCCATTGGAGACACCGTCACATAGGGCTACTGGGAGGATTAATAGGTTACTACATTTGTGTGTGTGTGTGTGTGTGTGTGTGTGTGTGTGTGTGTGGTGGAGTTTTGCTCTGTTGTCCAGGCTAGAGTGCAGTGGCACCATCTCAGCTCATGGCAACCTTCACCTCCCGGGTTCAAGCAATTCTCCTGCCTCAGCCTCCCAAGTAGCTCGGATTACAGGTGCCCACCACCATGCCCAGCTACTTTTTGTATTTTAGTAGAGATGGGGTTTCACCATGTTGGCCAGGCTGGTCTCGAACTCCTGACCTCAAGTGATCCACCTGCCTCTACCTCCCAAAGTGCTGGGATCCCACCCTGTCCACAAGACACATGCAAATAACACGGGCACTGACAAGACTGGATTTAGGAAGTCCACAACTTCCCTGGTTTACCTTCTGACGTCCACTAAGTCCAACACTCCGTGTCTCTGTGGTTACTGCAACACCCAAACTCTCCAGCTCCACAAGGGTTTGACAGACCACTGAACCACAGGACCTCAGTTTTCTCATCTGTGGAATGGGGATGATAACAATAGCTCCCAAAGTGGTACATGTGCATGTACGCTCAGAGCAGCCTTATTCACAGTCGCAAAAAAGTGGAGGCAACCCACGTGTCCATGGAAGGATGAATGGAGAAACCCAACTCAGTTTTAAAAAGGAATGAAGTGACCGGGCACAGTGACTCATGCTTGTAATCCCAGCACTTTGGGAGGCCAAGGTGGGTGGATCACCTGAGGTCAGGAGTTCGAGATTAGCCTGGCCAATATGGTAAAACCCTGTCTCTATTAAAAATACAAAAATTAGACAGACATGCTGGCAGATGCCTGTAATCACAGCTACTTGGGAGGCTGAGGCAGGAGAATCGCTTGAACCCGGAAGGCGGAAGTTGCTGTGAGTTGAGATCACGCCACTGCATTCCAGCCTGGGTGACAGAGTGAGACTCTGCTCAAAAAAATAATAATAATAAATAAAGGAGGCCGGGCGCGGTGGCTCAAGCCTATAATCCTAGCACTTTGGGAGGCCGAGACGGGCGGATCACGAGGTCAGAAGATCGAGACCATCCTGGCTAACACGGTGAAACCCCGTCTCTACTAAAAAATACAAAAAACTAGCCGGGCAAGGTGGCGGGCGCCTGTAGTCCCAGCTACTCGGGAGGCAGAGGCAGGAGAATGGCGTAAACCCGGGAGGCGGAGCTTGCAGTGAGCTGAGATCCGGCCACTGCACTCCAGCCCGGGCGACAGAGCCAGACTCCGTCTCAAAAAAAAAAAATAATAATAATAATAATAATAATAAATAAAGGAATCAAGTCTGATACAGGCCACAACATAGACAGAGAGTGGCACGATCTCGGCTCACTGCAGCCTCCACCTCCTGGGTTCAAGGGATCCTCACACCTCAGCCTCCTGAGTAGCTGGGACTACAGGCGCGTGCCACCATGCCTGGCTAATTTTTGTATTTTTTGTAGAGATGGGATTTCACCATGTTGCCCAGGTTGGTCTTGAACTCCTGGCCTCAAGCGATCCGCCCGCCTTGGCCTCCCAAAGTGCTGGGATTACAGGCAGGAGGCACCTCACCCGGCCTAATTTTCTGTTATGTGAATTTCACCTCAATATAAGAACTAGTCTCTCGTTCCTGGGGTGCCGTGAGAACCAGCTGGGTTCCTTCCTGCATGGCACCTGGCACGGGGCCTGGCCCATGGGGTGTGTAAGTGCCAGCTCACGTGGACCCGTTCTCCCCAGCACAGTGAACACATCCAGAGGTAGCCGCAGCCACCTGAAAAGGAGTGGGTGTTCTTGGATGCTGGATTGAAATGTGGGTTTCATCCTTGGGAAATGAACCCAGTGCTTGCTGAAACCTGGGTAGTATCTCAGACAAGAAGACTCTGAGCCGCCGCTGCAAGAAACAAGCCCCTGGCAGTGATATTTACACGCTGCTCATGCATGTTCCAAAGGAGCAGCACCAGAGGGTTTTGCTACTGAGTGCAGAGCGTGCCTGGCTGGGATCAGTCCTGTGGAAAGCACAGTCCGTGCACAATCACACGGGGAGATCAAAGAGCAGCTGCCTTCCCACAATCTCGGGGGAAGATGGTGCAGCCAGGGCACTTGCCTCAAGCCTTCAACATCAGATAAGGCTGAACGCGTCAGTGAGAAGAACAGAGCTGCAGAATAGCCCTCAGTTACCTCCATTCAACTCCCGACCAACCAGTGACGTCAGTTGACTCCTTTATGTTGGATTAACAGGGAGGCTGGTGATGTGGATTCCTTTTTTTTCTTTTTCTTTTTTTTTTTAGGTCTTTGGATGTCATGTTTATGGCTGTGATTTTGAAGACATGTTTATTTGATGATAAAATAACTAGGAAAGGAATTTTCAACAGAGTCAGATTTTTGTGAAAGAATGTGGATGAGATAGGTCCATAAAAGATAACCTCTCCCTGGCCTGGCTCCTGCTGAATCTGTCAGCAGCCACAGTGCGCTGCTCCGAAGACACCTCATCCCAGAGCGCTGGCGCCCGTTAGGAAGGGTGAGCAGGTGATGGGTTTTGTTGACAGCGTTTAGAACCCTCATCTTTTAGAGAAACCCCGATGGAAACAGGGAGGGGCGTTGAAAGTGGCTGTGCTCTCCAGATGTGAGCGGGGGCGGCTAGCAGGGGCCGGAAGGGCCCCGGCTTGCTAACTCACGGTCAAATGGCTATTTTTGTTCAGAGAGAGTTCAGGGAAAAAAATGTCTTAGAACAAAGGACAAAACATGGATAAGATGAACAAATTCACTTTTTATCTTAAATGAAGAGTGACTTACAAAGCCGGTTGACTTGGAGGCCACTTTCTCAAGGTCGAATACTCTCATTCAACAACTTCAGAGGAACCCCTCCTCCCTGAGCCACACAAACATATTTTTTTAAAATTTGGTTTAGAGAATATTGGAGGGTGGAAGAGGGGAGGTGTAGACAGGGGCACCATTTCGGCCTTAGAGGCTCTTGGCTAGAATAGAAAAATCAAGTCAATCGGAACAATTAAGTCCTTGAAGTTTTTCTGGTCACCTTCTGGGCAGATCTGGCCGTCCCAACATGCCATTGCTGGCGGCGTTCATGTTATTTATCCCCACTTCATTCTGCAGAGGCTTTAGGGGGGCTTAGGAAGTGACACCGGCGCAGACAGATAAATTAGAAGTGGGCGAGAAAGATGAGAGGAAGGAAAACAAAGTCAGAGACAGGAGGGCTCCGGGCAGCAGGAGGTCCATGCCCCGCCAGGCGAGTGGGAGAGCACTGAGCCTCCCAGACAGAACAGAGGAGACCCGGCCTGTTTTCCTTGCATGAGCTCAGCCTGCATGCTCCTCATCCCCGGAGGCCCCTCGGGGACCACTCCCTGACCACACCATTCTGCCTCTTGTGGAGCCCCATCTAGATGTGTTCCTGCTGGCCAGGCTGCTACACCAGGGGGGACAGGCACTGTGTCTGTCATCCCTGATTCCCCAGGGCCTGAGTGCCGGATTAGTGCTTGATGAATAAATGAATGGATGAATCAAGCGGATGAGCAAATGAATGAACATAGTCAGCTAAGAGAATTCACTTCTCCCCATCACCAGGCCAAGGGACAAGCTGGGAGAAGAAAACCATCTGTCTCTGCCCCGGCACACCTGGCCCAGAGCCTGGCTGTGGTCACCCTCCGTCTTGTCAGAGGCATGTGGGGACAGTCTCAGCCTGTCTGTTCACTCGTCATTCCTACAAGCATTTGCAGGTCACCTACTTCCACACTTTGAATCCCTGCTCTGCTGTGTGTCCTTGTCCAGGCTACTAAACCTCTCTGTGCCTTCATTCCCCTACCTGTAAAATAGGAATAATAGCAGCGTCTTCCTAGTTTACATCTGTGCAAATATGCTGGATCGACGCTGGACACATAGTGAGCACAGGCTGGAGCTGACCACTGCCAGCATTTCCACAACCCAGGCCCAACTGTGGGACGCAAAGATGAGTGGACAGGATCCTCCCTGCAGTAGCGCCTACAGCCAGTCCCAGACCAGGCCCAGTCCTTAGCCCCCATGGCAGGCCTATCTCTGCAAGCCCACTCAGATGTCCCTGGCCCCTCCACCAAGGAGCAGCCCTAGTCACGCTCCCTCAAGAAGGCGTGAGTGTAATGCGGCACTGGCCCCAGTCGCTGTTGTGTGTGTAGGCATGGCTGCTGCTGCCTTCTGACTGCTATGTATTCTGGTCCCGGGAAGCCCACCTTCTTCCCACCCATGTGCCTTTGCCCAGGCAGTTTCCTCTGTCTGGGTCTCCCTTTCCTTGGCCATGTTAGCAGCCGTATGCAAAGTGGACCCAAGGAAGCCTGCTTCCCCGCCCCATCCCTCCTTCAGAGCAAGCCCTGCAGGGCGGCCAGGAGCTCAGGGCTGAGGCAGAGGGTGAGACCCTGAGAGTCAGATGGGGGAAGGGATCTCTGGAGGAGCCTCCAGAAGGGGCAGAGGAGGAGAAGAAAGAGATGGGGAGGAGGGAGAAGAAGGAGAGAGGAGAAGGAGAGGGCTCAGAGGAGGAGGATGAGAGAGAAGGAGAGGAGAAGGGGCAGAGGCGGTCGGCTCCGAGGGGTGGGGCGGAAGGGCACCTCCCAAAGGCCGCCCCCGCTCTGTGTGCCCTGGGTAAATGTTTGTTAAGTGGATCGAACCGAACTGTATCAACAGAGAACGCAGGGCACACAGCCTGGAAGCTTCCGAGAGGCCCGGGATTGTGCGACTCATCTTCAAGGGGTTCGTCGCATGCATAAGTGGCACCCCTTTACTCCAGCATGAGGGCTGGCCACTGCCCTGCCCAGCCTCACCCTCCCTTGGGGGCCTGCTGTGCCCCACAGGCTGCAGGGCTGGGTCCCCGCCTCACCATCCGCTGCTCAGGAGGGGTGGGTGCACAGGAGGGGTGGACGGGGCGTGGAGACTCAAGAGCTGCAGAGAAGGGGGCTGGGGGCGGGGGAGCAGGGGGTGGCCGGGCAGGCACCGGGAACCCCATGTTCCCACTCGGGTCATGGGGCAGTGACCGATGCTGGAGGAGCCGGCTAGGGGTGGTCCAGAGAGTGGGAGGTTTTAATTGTGAATTGAGGTTTCCAGAGGGACAGGCAGTTGGAAGAGGAATTATTGGATGGAACATTCCAGAAGGGAAGCGTAAGGGAGAGGCTGACATGTTCTGGCCATGAAGAGGGAGGGAGGAAGATGTTCTGGCCATGGAGAGGGAGGGAGGAAGGTCTTTGCAAAGATGAAGTGACCTCGAGAGACATCACTGTCGCTGCAGACTCAGGCGGGGGCAGGTGGGGGTTGAGCCTGTATCCACACTGTCCATGACAAGGGCAGAGCCAGGCAGGGGCAGAGCCAGGTAGGGGCAGGCCAGGCAGGGACAAAGCCAGGCAGGGGCAGAGCCAGGTAGGGGCAGAGCCAGGCAGGGGCAGAGCCAAGCAGGGGCAGGCCAGGCAGGGGCAGAGCCAGGTAGGGGCAGGCCAGGCAGGGGCAGAGCCAGACAGGGGCAGAGTCAGGTAGGGGCAGATCCAGGTAGGGGCAGAGCCAGTCAAGGGCAGAGTCAGGTAGGGGCAGGCCAGGTAGGGGCAGAGCCAAGCAGGGGCAGGTCAGGCAGGGGCAGAGCCAAGCAGGGGCAGGTCAGGCAGGGGCAGAGCCAAGCAGCGGCAGGCTCCAGCTTGTCCACTGGGAGAGGACGCAGCCTCTGTGGAAGAGCCACAGCGGAAGTCTCTGAAGTGGCAGGGAGGGTGGGCAGCCCTCTCGGGGACAGTGTCATTCAGTCACTGATTCACCCATTCACTCGTTCAGCACACACTTTCTGAGTGCCCAGCATGTGCCCAGCAAGGCCTTGGGTGCTCAGCAATGACCACACAGACCTCACTCACCCCAGCCTCACTTTCTGCCGGTGGAGACAGACCTCGAACAAGGCAAGCGAGCCAGTGAAAGCGGAATGTGCTCAGAGGAAGGTGCAGTTTCAGGCCCAGGGAGCAGACCCAGAGAAGAACACCCAGGTGCCAGCAAGGGCAAGGGCCCTGGGGCAGGAGTGTGGCTGGTGTGTTTGCAGAGCAGAAGGGAAGTGCACATGGCTGCGGCGGAATGAGGGGTGGTGAGTGGTAGGAAATGATCTCAGGGAGGCGCAAGTACCGGAGAGGGCCAGGGCTTCAGAGGTTCTGGCGAAGAGCCATGTTTGGCCGGGTGACCCAGGAGCCTTCGGCGGGCTGTGGACAGAGGAGGTGTTGATGCAGCTCCGGCCTCTGCAGGATTCCTCCAGCCGCTAGGTTGAGATGAATGGGAAGGCACAGCACGGGTGGAAGCATGGGGCCAGGTGGGAGCTGCCCCGGCCATCCACAGAGGCCACGAGGCATGACCAGAACCTGCTAGTCTCAGAGGGTAGGTCTCACAGGCCTTCTTCACAGGCTGGCTGTGGGGTGTTGGGGAAGGAGAGGAGTCAAAGAGGACCCCCACTTTGGCTGCGGGAGATGGGGCTGGCTGCAGGGGAGCAGTCCGCCGGGAGGACTGGAGACTCCGCCTGGGGCAGGGGTGCGTTGAGGATGCCCATTAGCCATCCCAGTGAAGGTATGGAGAGGATTTTTGGATGACAGGGTTTGGGGTTCAAGGCAGAGGTCCTGGCTGCCAACATAAATTCAGGACTCATCAGAGCATGAGTGGAATTTACAGCCATGTTCAGGATGACATCACCAAGAGTGATCCCAGACGCTTGTCACTGTCTCTTCTCAATTAATGGCGTCTCCTTGGGGGCAGGACCACTTTTTGCTTTCTCTACACTCTTGGCCCCAGCCCGGCGCCGGGCAGGGACTGAGGAGACCCCTGGCCCCAGCTGGTGTGATGAATGACTGGCTTTGGAGACTAGTGGGTCAGAAAGTAATTGGGTCTCAGCTCGCTGCAGAACATCACAGCCAGACACCTCGCCTCGCACCCTCTCGTACCTCCCCTTCCAGGCCATTTACCTCCCCATTGGACCCAAACCGCCTTTATCACCAGAACTGGCACTGAGGAAGGGAGCCATGCGAGGTGCATGGTTATAGAGTTCAAGGAATTGATTGTTTCTTCTGGTGCAGTTGTCTAAGTTAATAAATTTTAAGCAGATCTATTTTTGAAAGGAGGCACTTGACTCCATCCCTATGGTGACAATATTTCCCAAACCCGGGGCCAAAGACACCACCTGACACGCGGGCTGATGGATGGCCAAGGGACGTGGCAGAGTATTTGCAGCCGGGGCTGTCTGGCCTCGCTGCTCATTTATTCCTCCCGCATGCCAGGCAGGATATTAAGAACTCGCAGGCTTCTGTTATCTCCAAGCGTGTCCGCACTTGTAATGGGTTGACTTCAGTAAACCTATTTGGGAGGATATTATCTCTGGCTTGTGTTACGGTGATGGGAAGGAGGGGGGCTCTAGGAAACGAATATGCTACTTTGACTAGGTTTTTCAATTTTCTGCCCATCATCTGCTGCCAGAGACAAACAACTTCCCATGGAAGGTGAGGCCGCTGCCGAGGAGGCCGGTGTGGCGAGGCGGGTAAGCCCGCCCGGGCCAGGCGCCCGTCCCAGCACTGCCACTTCATAATCATCACAGTGAGCTCTAAGGGAACACTTAAAAGGTGCCAGGCCCCGTGCCAAGCGTCTTCTATGAGCCACCTCATCAAGACCTCCCGAATTCCCTGGGAAACAGGCACTGGCGTTATCACAGCTTTGCAGATGAAGCAGCTGGGTCTCAGAGAGGCAGAGCCACTTGCCCAGAGAAACACAGTGAGTCAGAAAACAGAGGCCTCACAGCAAAAGGTTATCCAGCACTCCCTCCGTGCCCGTCCCAGGTGCCCAGCGTGTACTAATCCATTTATTCATCACATCCGTCTTTAAAGCGGGCTACTGCGAGTGCTGCAGAGTAAGAACCACGTGATGACCAGCCCGTATGATGATTCCCATGCGCAGGTGAGGAAACTGAGGCACGGGATGTGCAACTGCCTTTCCCAAAGCCATGCAGCCTGAGGGCTCTGGGTGCAGGGATTCATGCTGTGGCCTCCACCACCTCCATCCCCTCCCTTCCTGAGGTCAGCTGGGCAAAGGCTCAGGGGATGCTGCAGAGGTCACTCTCCCTCAGGGCTCCAACACACCCCTTAACCCTGAGCAGCTGCCCAAGGGGAGACTTGGGGGGAACGCTTTGCTGCAGGAAGGTGGACGCTGTTCACCCAGCCCCAGGGTGTCCACTGTCTGTGCTGCAGACGGACAATACACCTAGAGAGTGTGTCAGTTGGTGATAAGGGCTCAGGAGAAAACCAAAGCTATGGAGGGGAGGTGACCAGTCCATGAGGTATGGACAATTTAAAGCAGAAATTGGCCAGGTGCGGTGGCTCACACTTGTAATCCCAGGACTTTGGGAAGCCAAGGCAGGAGGATCACTTGAGTTCAGGAGTTCAAGACCAGCCTGGGCAACATCACAAGAACCTGTCTCTAGAAAAAAATGAAAACTTAGCCAGGCATGGTGGTGCACGCCTCTAGTCCCAGCTACCTGGCAGTCTGAGGTAGGAGGATGGCCTGAGCCCAGGAGGTCGAGGCTGCAGTGAGCCGAGATGATTCCACTGCACTCCAGCCTGAGCGATAGAGCGAGACCCTGTCTCAAAAAAGAAAGAAAGAAAGAAAGTAGGGGGTCAAGGGAGGTCAGGCCCTAGAGGAGATGAATTGTTCTATGCGGGGTCTCGGGAGTTCCCTTTTAGGATTCTCCTTCCTTCATCTGCTCCCCCCATCAACACCAGAGCTGGGGTCCACCTCCGAGGTGCGTTCTCTGCCCTCACACAGCTCAGTACCTTTCACTCTCAACCTCTCACCTGCGGCGCCCCCTGGAGTGCTCCCTCCCTTCCTGATGGATGCTCAGACCCGATTGCCCACTTCCCAGCTTGAGACCCTTCCGGAGCAACGTGCCTCCCGCAGGACACAGATGAAAGTCACCCCTCAGCCGGGCACGGTGGCTCACGCCTGTAATCCCAGTGCTTTGGGAGGCCGAGCTGGGCAGATCACCTGAGGTTGGGAGTTCAAGACCAGCCTGACCAACATGGAGAAATCCTGTCTCTACTAAAAATACAAAATTAGCTGGGCATGGTGGCTCATGCCTGTAATCCCAGCTACTCGGGAGGCTGAGGCAGGAGAATCACTTGAACCCCGGAAGGTGGAGGTTGCGGTGAGTCGAGATCGTGCCATTTCACTCCAGCCTGGTCAGCAACAGCAAAACTCCGTCCAAAAAAAGAGGAGGGGAAGGGAAGGGGAGGGGAGGGGAGGGGAGGGGATGGAAGGGTCATCCCCTCAAGCTTGAGGCTCTGCTCTTGTCCACTGCTGTAACTCAGGGTGGGGAGCTAAGCTGGGAAGGTTGACGGCGGAGACCAGCCCGGGGTATGATGCCACTGTCTATACCTAGCAGCTGTGTGACCTCAGATGAATGACTTAACCTCTCTGCACCTCTGGGCTACCTGTCTGTAAAAGGGGAAAATAATCCTTCCCCTCGTGTACCTCTCTCTTTGAAGCCCACCACCCCATGGGGGAGGAGGTCCTCAACCTGCTTCAGCAGGGCTTGGGTCCCCATTCCACCGAATGTGTGTGTTGTGCGGTGGGTGCACCTTGCTGTCCGGTGAGGTTCAATGATTTGCCGAGGGCATGCGACCTGTGAGCGCGAAGCAAGCCAAGCCTGTGAGTCTCAGTTTGCCCACAATCCCCCAACCACAGCTGCCACAGGTGAGCAAACCAAAGGCATAAACAGAGCCAGAGCCACCTTCCTAGCAGAAGGAAAGTTCTAGGACGAGGAATAAAATCTCCATCGCGTAGTTTTTTAAGATTCACTGAACCTTCTTGCGGCAAAGCAGCTTACTTTCAAATTAGTCAGCCAGTGTGTGAGTCATTCCTTTGAAAATTCTTGTGTAGAGAATACTAATGTGGCCGCCCTGTGGATGGGTCCCTGCGGAGGCTCTCACCAGGGACCATCGCCTATGGCCACAAGCACCCCCTCCCTCCAGGGACGCTGCCCTCACCCCACAAACACAGGGGCTCAGACCTCGGGACCCCCTCACCTGCTCTGCCTACCCACTGTCCAGCCTCTGCCTGCCTCCAGCAACAGGCCAATTAATCCCCCCGGACTGGAGCAGCCAGGGCCGCAGCAGCCACATGAGTTAGGCCCACGCTGACAGGAGAGAAGCGACCCAAGCTGAGGCCTTGCTGCAGACGCCTGAGGCCACAGGTCTGCTTTTCACCAGGAAGTGGAGGGCTGGTGAAGGTCGGTGTTATGGTGAGGGGGCTGCACCTCCTCCCCCACCCAAGTCCTGCAGAGGCAACTGGAAGCCCGTGCATGCCCACAGGCACTCATCCACAGTCATTTGCTAACCTGCACTGCCCTGACTGAAGCTCCAGCCACACTCCAGTCAGACTGGGCTGGGGGTGGTGGCCAGGAAGGGACAGTTAGCGCCAAAGTGGAGGAGAAGTTCCGGGAGGGAGGTAGTGAGGGAGGGCTTCCTGGAGGAGAGGAGCTCTGGGAGGAGAGAGGTAGCCAGGAAGCAGAGGGTGAGGTGGGGACGATGCGGTCATCCCGGTACAGGGAACAGGCGTGCCAAGGCCGGAGTGAGGGGCCACAGGCACGGCTGCCACATGGCTGGAGGGAGGCAGGCCCGGTGGAGCGGCTGGGATTGGGGATGAAGGGCTGTATCCCGAGGCTGTCGGGCCCCAGCTGTGAGCAGGACAGCGGCATGGTCAGGGTGGAAATCCAGACAGCTTGCCTTGGCTCAGAGTGAACGTGAGATGAGGACCAGAGCTTGGTGGCAGAGGGACCTGGGGCACAGTAGGGCCCCTGTGGGTAGGATGTGACCTCAACTGGGACCATGACCGAGGGATACAAAGATGACGACGGTGGCTGAGGACATGCTGGGGGCCAAGCTGATGATGCTGTGTGAACCAGAGAAAGAGGGGCACATGTCCAGGGGTCCTGCTAGCCCCAGGCCTGGAGAGGTTCCCATGGAGCCAGGGATGTGGCGCCTGGAAAGTCCTGGAGCTAGCCACAGAAGCAGCCCAGAGCTGGCCACGCCGAGGCCACAGGAAGGCCACTGGAAACCCTTCCACTGGCCTGTACTGGCCTGAAAGAGAGAGAGCCACTTCATTCCCTGCATTTGACAACAGACAGACCCTAACTGATCAAGGGCCCCCGCCTCGCCCTCCCTGCACGCAATCCTCAAACACGCATCTGCACCTGCCGCCTCCCGGCCTCTCCACTCACCCCCTCTGCATGGGCTCCCAGTCCTGGAGGCAACATGAGTCCCCTGAGACCATGCTAGCTGCCAGCCGAGGGCACCACAGGAATCCCAGGCTTGGCCTGGGCCACTGGAGTTTCTGCCGTTGGCACCAAGGCTGGCCTTTCCCTGGACTCCCTGAAGATACCGGGAGAGCCCTGTAAAACAGAGATGGTCTCTCCTGCCTCGCTCCCTTGCATCCTGGGTAGCCAAACCAGGAGTAGCCCATGCAGAGGTCATTTCTCCCCTGTGGCAAATCTGTCTATCCAAGAATTAAAAACAACCCAAACGTCAGATCCAGCAGGGAGGCCCCAGGATGGAGCATTTGTCTGAGATCCCCTTTGCTCTGGGGCTCCAGAAGAATGACTGGTCCAAGGCAACCAGGGAGAGAGGAGGGGGCCTTGGATCCCGGGACCAGGAGGAGGGGCTGCCTCTCTAGGCTGTCCCTCCTCCTTTGTGCAAGGAGTTTGTAGTCCTGGGGAGGGTGGTGGAGAGAGTGGGATGGTGGGCATGGTCAGATGGGGGTGAGCCCCAGGCAGCCCCCAGGCCCCTTCAGCCAAGTGGCTGTTTCCTGCCGGGAGGATTCCCCTCTTCCCCTACCCGTCCCATCCGACCCCCTACACCTGGTGAAGCTGCCTGGGATCCTGAAGGGACTGTGGCAGCAGAGGCGGATGAGGTGGAGGACAGCTGAGGTGGAGGGGGGCTGAGGTGGAGGGGGACAGAGGTGGAGGGGGCTGAGGTGGAGGGGGATGGAGGTGGAGGGGGCTGAGGTGGAGGGGGGTTGAGGTGGAGGGGGGTTGAGGTGGAGGGGGACGGAGGTGGAGGGGGCTGAGGTGGGGGGGGCTGAGGTGGAGGGGGCTGAGGTGGAGGGGGACAGAGGTGGAGGGGGCTGAGGTGGAGGGGGACAGAGGTGGAGGGGGACGGAGGTGGAGGGGGCTGAGGTGGAGGGGGTTGAGGTGGAGGGGGGTTGAGGTGGAGGGGGTTGAGGTGAGGGGTCTTAGGTGGAGGGGGCTGAGGTGCATGGGGCTGAGGTGGAGGGAGGTTGAGATGGAGGGGCCTGAGGTGGAGTGGGCTTAGGTGGTAGGGGCTGAGGTGGAGGGATTTGAGGTGGAGGGGTCTGAAGTAGAGGGGGCTGAGGTGGAGGGGGGCTGAGGTGGAGGGGGCTGAGGTGGAGGGAGCTGAGGTGGAGGGGGGCTGAGGTGGAGGGGGCTGAGGTGGAGGGGGCTGAAGTGGAGGGGGGTTGAGGTGGAGGGGACTGAGGTGGAGGGGGCTGAGGTGGAGGCAGCTGAGGTGGACGGGGCTGAGGTGGAGGGGCTGAGGTGGAGCGGGCTGAGGTGGAGGGGACTGAGGTGGAGCAGGGTTGAGGTGGAGGGGGCTGAGGTAGAGGGGGCTGAGGTTGAGGGGGCTGAGGTGGAGGGGAGTTGAGGTGGAGGGGGTCTGAGGTGGAGGGGACTGAGGTGGAGGGGCTGAGGTGGAACGGTAGCAGGGTTTGGTTCCCTCAAGGCCCTGGGAGGGTGCAGGAGGTACCAGAGGACACCTGGCCAGGTAGGAAATGTGAGCCAACCCCACAAGTCTGAGCACAGACTAGGTGCAGTTTTCTTGTTTTTTCTTGTTGTTGTTTTGTTTGTTTGTTTGTTTGTTTTTACCTTTAAAAAAAGGATGAGAGCCTTAAGCATTAAAGCCCATTCTGAGGAAGTGAGGAAGCACCTGTCTGACCCCACGCCCCACCCAGCCTCCCCGTTCTGTCGCCACAGCCAGAGGCACGGCCGGATTTGATCTCTGCCTGCTCCTCTGTCTTGTTTCATTAGCTGACTCTGTTTGAAGGTTTTATTGTTTTGGGTTTTTTTTTTTTTTTTCCCAAACAGGGTCTCGCTCTGCCACCCAGGCTGGAGTGCAGTAGTGTGATCATAGCTCACTAAAACCTTAATTCCTGGGCTCAAGTGATCCTCCCACCTCAACCTCCAGAGTAGCTGGGACTACAGGTCCACCATGCCCAGCTAATATTTTTTCTTTTTTCTTTTTTTTTGGTAGTGACGGGCTCTTACTGTGTTGCCCAGACTGACCTCAAGCTCCCAGACTCAAGCAATCCTGCCTCGGCCTCCCAAAGTTCTGGGATTACAGGTGTGAGCCACCGCGCCTGGCCTGTTGGAGGTTTTTAAAGCATGCACACATATACACACACACACACAGAGGTCTCACCCCTGAAGCTTCCATTTCCCAGTGATGAAACTGACAGATTTTAGCTACAATGCAAGTAACCCGAGTAAAATTGGAAACTCTTCCGGGGACAGGGTCAACATGAGTGGCATTTTCACCCGAGGTCTTGGGCACCACGCTGGTCTGATTTTCCCTTCTCTGTCGAAGGGTTCCTGTCGCCCCTTCTCTGGCGCCTATTATGGGTTTAGCTGTCCTGGTGTTACCCAGGGCAAAGGCCACCTCCGATTTTCAGGGTCAAACTCACACCGCTTGGAATACCTTCAGGCAAACGACTTTTCCCTTCTTTGAAGGTGGTTTTCTTAGAAGCACATCTCCAGGAGGAGGAGGCCTGCTTAACAAGGGGCATCTGGCCTTTGATAACTCTTCCTACGTGCTTTCCTATTCATTTCCAAAGAGACTGCATCACTTTCAAGTCCTCCAATGCCTTGGTGACAATTTCATCACAGCACTGGGGTGTCATTACGTGCAAAATGATCTGATATCTCAGTACTGATACTTCCCCAGAAAATAGAGAGCCGAGGTCTGTCTTGCTTCTTCCCTTCATCTCCGGAGCCACCTTTTCACAGTTATTTGTATTCAATTACGCTACATAGACGTGCTTATTTCTATGATTCCTGCCCTAACACAATGGCACTTTCATGCGGTTCAACCCAAAACTAAAGATGTAAGTGGCAGGCTGCAACAGGCTATTGAGAGAGCAAAGACCAAATGGCCATTTTCTTTCCCTCTGGCAAGAAATCCTGAGATGACTTTTCAACATGACATTCAATTTTAGGAAATTAATTCCATCCTCCGACCTGCTTGTTCTTCTAAGGCCGGTGTCAGCCGAACAGCGAGATAGTCAGGTCTCCGAAGCGTCTGATATTGCAGGGGCCAAAGGGGCTGCACGACTCTGGTGCATCCCATAATTGTTTTTGTCCAGCTGAGCAGACGTCAGGGAGCCTTACCTGGCTTTCTAGCTTGGAGCCTGTGCCCAAAACCCTTATCTTCTGCAGCCGCTTCCCCAGCCCAGACGTGGCTGGCCCCTTCCCTGGAGCTCTGGGCTGGAGGCCAGGAGCCCTGGGCTTTCGTCCCTTAAGGGAGGGCACTGGCCAACAAGCATGAGGGTAAGGAAGAAAAGAAGAGGAGAGTGACATGCAGGCTTCTGACGAGACCCTTTGTAATAGCTTGACAGCAAAGCACAGTTATTGTGAACCATACTGAGTTAATGAACTCTTAATGAAATACAAATCTTGATTTTTTTTTTTTTTTTTTTTGAGGCAGAGTTTCGCTCTTGTTGCCCAGGCTGGAGTGCAATGGCACAATCTTGGCTCACTGCAACCTCTGCCTCCCGGGTTCAAGCGATTCTTCTGCTTCAGCCTCCTGTGTAGCTGGAATTATAGGCACGCACCACCATGCCCAGCTAATTTTGTATTTTTAGTAGAGTCGGGGTTTCACCATATTGGTCAGGCTGGTCTCGAACTCCCGACCTCAGGCCTCAGGTGATCCCCCTGCCTTGGCCTCCCAAAGTGCTGGGATTACAGGTGTGAGCCACCACACCCAGCCTAAATCTTGATTTTTAAATTGTGGTAAGAGAATCTTTACCGTCTTAACCATTTTTAAGTGTACAGTTCAGTGGTATTAAGCACATTTCCACTGGTGTGCAATCATCACCACTATCTGTCTCCAGAATTCATTTCATCCTGCGAAACTGAAGCCCCAAAAGATTAAACACTAACTCCCTATTCCCCCTCCCCCAGCCCTGGCAGCCACCGTCCTACTTTCTGTCTGTATGATTTTGACTCCTTCATATAAAGGGAATCATATTTAACTTTTTGTGACAGGCTTATTTCACCCAACATAATGTCCTTAAGGTTCACCCATGTTGTAGCCTGGGCCAGAATTTCCTTCCTTTTCAGGGCTGAATAGTATTCCATTGTGTGAACCGACCATATTTTGTTTCTCCATCCACCCTTCAGTGGCTACTCGGCTGTGTCCACCTTCTGGCTGCTGTGTGTGATGCTGCTGTGATCATGTGTGCACAGACAGGAAGCGTATCTTCAGACTGTGTGTGGAGTTGGGTGGGTCCAGCTTCTCTTCAATCCTTGGGAGAGGTTTCCAGAGGAGAAATGGAAGTGCCGTGGGCAATGTGTGCAGAGTTGGGAGGAGGTGGGCTCTGGCTCTCCCTGTTCCCTCCCTCTGGTCCTGGAAGCCTCTCTTTGAGGCCAGCTGAAGGGAGACCCTTGCAAAGGGAAAGACTGGCCTTTGTGTCCAGCTGGAAGTTCCTGGCAGTGTCAACATGCTCCAGGTCAACATGGCCCCTCCCTCCCATAGTCAGGCAGCAGAAGACCCTTTCATCAGGGTTCAGGGGGCGCGGGCCTCCAGGCTTGCTTTCACGTAGCCACAGTCCCACTTACAGATGGAAAACCAAAGCCGTGGTCCTCCTGGAGGCTAGCCCGCCCCGTCAGCCCCTCTGTGGTTCCCAGCCTCTCCAGTGCATTGAGCAGAGACGGCTGCCAAGAGACTCGGATAACAGATGATTCCTCAGACCTGGGCACTTTTCATGTGATTGAATGCGCACTTACAGAAGGGCCAACTCCGAGTCTGCCAAGGGACGGGCCCATACGTCAACTCCCCGAGGTCTGTCCAAGCTGAGTGCTGAGTCTCCATCAGAAGCTATGAGACTCCGGCCACCTACTTCGGGGACAGAGAAACCTGCCTGTGGGGACCTTTGGTGTCCAGTCCTCTCCACAACCCAGAGCACATGGCACGTTCCCATTGGCACTTTCACAGTGCAGATGAGCAAGCCGGAGCCCAGGCAGCTTGCAGCAAGATGAGCAGGGCATGGGGACTGAGCTCAGCTCCGGGGGGCAGCAGCATCCCCTCCACAACCCCAGCTGCCTCCCCGGGAGTCCATCAAAGTCCTGCAGAGCCCCGGAGACCCCACAGACAAACCCTGGCAGGGGACGGAGTGAACCATCCCCCCTTAGAGTGCCCCTGTGAGCATCAGGGTCACGGGGCAGGAGGCAGTTCCCCGCCCCCACCTCCCCTCAGCTCAGCCAGTCCTCCCCATCTTCTCATAGCTGCTCACACCCAATGCCACTGCCCCCTGCCAGCTTCTACCCACACTCCCAAGGAAGCCAAGGACCCAGGTTGCCAGGCCGGATGATGCTCCTCCCGGCTCCTTTTGTGGCCACCCCAGGCAGCCGACTGGTCCCTCCTGCTGAAACACTTCTTCCTGTGGCTTTGGGACCCGAGTCTCCCCTCCTCTTTGGAGACCCCTTCTCCGAAGGCCTGGCTTTTGCCATTGCCTCCGAAAGCTGCCACTCTGAGGGCCAGTCCTGGCTCCATGCTCTCCACTCTTGCCATGCTACCAGTGACCTCACCCTCCTAGCACTGAAGATCCCACGTGCCCAAGGCTCTTACGTGCCCAAATTCCAGCTCATACCCAGAGGCCCACCCCAGAATCACAAACCCAACGCCCCTCTCTCCTGAAAGCTCAGCCTCCACGCATGTGTCCCCCACCTCACACCTTTTTGAAAATTCTGCCACAACCCACACACTCCTTCAGCTCACTGCCCCGCCTGTGCCCCCTCGCCTCTGCTCCGGGCACTGGCCACATCAGCTCCTCTGGTCCCCAGCGGGCTACTCAGGGTGTTTGCATCATGGATCCTTCTGCCTGGAGCCTGCTGTTCCCTGCAGCCGGGATGCTCCCTTGCTACCCTGGCCCACGTTTGGACAAGAGGCCAGATGTGGACCCCATGCCACTCCCTCCCAGGTCCCAGTCAGAGCCTGTAATATCACTGTCCAATCACATGCCGTGTCCCCCCGACATCCCAGGCTCTGAGCTCTTAGCCCTCTGGGATAAGGACGTGTCAGTTATCTCTGTGTCCCTCATGGTGGGACAGGAAGGACATTCAGGCCCATGCAAAGGCCTGCGCTCAACAGCAGGACTGCAGAGACAGCTCATCAGCAGCAGGAGGGTGTGGGGTGGCTGAGGCACGGTAGCCGGGGCTGAGGGCCTCTTCCGGTCCCTGGAGGGAGGAGCATAGCCTTTATCCAGGGGGCCACAGCGGCATGGTCGCATCTGAAGCCTTAGGAAAGCCTTAGGAAAGCCTTAGGAATGGTCTGAGTAGAGGCAGGAAGTGGCCTCTGGCCGAGATTGCCTGTGCCTGGCCTCAAGGCCATCCGCTTTCCCACAAGATTCTTGGCCATGGTTGTTCAGGCCACTGTGAGCTTTTTTATGAGGCTGGAGGTTTGTAAAACTTATTAGTCGGTGGAAACTTGCGGGCTGCCGGCCAGCCCTCTGTGGTGGTGTCGGAACCCTGCCCGCAGGACACCCACGTGGCCTCTGGCAATGGGGGGAGGCGGAGAGAAGGGGACCCCAGTTCAGGGGTGGTCATCCTCAGCTTCCCACAGACAGGCGTTCTCAGCAGGTACTGGAGGGAGGGGCTGTCACCTCGCACCCACCGGTCCTTGGGACAGTCAAACCAGCGTCATGAACACTTGGAAGCCTCTGGGTTGGGGATCAGGCTGGTGGCAGTGCAGGAAGGGAGGACCATCCGCAAACAACGTGGCCTTTACCACAAAGGAACAACCCTGGGTTGTCTGCTGGACACAGGTTCAAATCCCTGGTCTGCTGCCACCTAGCCATGTGACTTGGGACAAAGGCGGTAAGATTCCTGGTGAATATCCTCTGGTCCCAGGCTCTGAGCTGAGCTCTCACATAAACAAAGTCAGTTGTCAACAGCCTGTAAGGAGGCCACCGTTATCGTCTCCCCTCTAAAGCACATCCCCTCTGCAAGAGAAGAAGAGCGTGGCACCCACTTTCTTGTGTCACAAGAGAGACACTCGCCAGCACCTGGTACACATTAGCCGCCCTGTGGACACGAGCTCTTTCCTTTCCCACCACAAGGCCCTCCTGGAGCTGGCCGCCCCTCTCTGCCTTGCTGGGGAGTTCCCTCAGCGGGAAGGAATGTGCAGGCCCAGCAATCTCTGGAAACACCCAGAGTCTGCAGAACGTGCTGGACGCGGTCAGCTGTGTGAGATCTTGGCCCCCAGGCCTCTGGACGCACTGGATTCCCTGGAACAGTTAGCAGGACACAGGGCAAAGGCCTTTCTCCTTCTGTCGGTAATCAAGACCATCTGAGGACCCACGGGACGCTCACATTCTACCTTCCCTGCCTTGGCTGAGGGCTGAGAGGGCCTCAGGAAGGGCGGAGGGAGGAGGGAGAGTGGATATAGGCCCGTCTTTTGGACTAGATGGAGGAACCGTGTGCTCGCTGGCAGGCTGCTGGCAGAGGTCAGGAGGTGTGGCTCTCCCCTGAGCCCTGCCATGAACTGTGTAACTTTTAGCCAGGCCTTGTCCCTCTGGGCCTCAGTTTCCCCAAGCTGGATGTGTCATCCCCCTGCTTCATTCACAATTACCACCAGAAAGACCAACACCATGCTGCAAGACTCAACGGGGTGATGGATCAATCAGGAAAAAAAAAAAAAAAAACACCACAGATCGCCTAGGGCTCAATTAACAGGAGCATGGTATTCATAGCTGGGGAGGTGAGAGTCGGCTGCAGACTGTACCTAGGCACTAACACTCAGTTCTGGGAGAAAATGACAACTGATGCCTGTTCAGGAGAGGGCACTGAGGTGGGTCTTGCAAGGAACAGATAGGAGAAGCCCTGAGACTTGGTGTGGAGGAAAGAGGCCCAGAAGGTCATGATTGCCACCTCCAGATGTGCTGTGGCCCAGGAACAGTACTAAAAAGCCCTAAAGCCCTTTCCTAGCTATGAGAGCTCCTCCATAAAGGAATGGACGTCCAGTGAGGTAGTGAGCTCTCTAGTCCCAGAGGTAAGCAAGTCACTGGGTGGGCATCTGGGACCTTGTGAATGCCCCAGCAACCTGGCTGGGCTTACCCTGAGGGGCTAAAGGAAGTGGTTGGGCCCTTCGGCGCCGTGGTTCATGAAGTCTGCAGTGTCCCTCTTGGGGAAGGGGCCACTGATGTTTCCCAGCCATGGAAGTGCCTGATAGACCTCACAGATGCTTTGATGGTCCAAGCAGATACCTCTGAATGCCACATCCTTGGGCTCCAGGCTGCGAATGCAGGGGAGGGGACTTCTTGCACCCTGTCGAGACCTCAGGTCCCTCCTGGCTTTCCTGCTCCAGCCCAACAGCTCACCAGACCCAGCGTCACCGACATAGGGTGGTTCTTAAGACCTTGCCTGCCACCTCCCCACAGTATTCCTGTCTCTACCCTCCTCCAGATGCTGTGCTTTGCTGGCACAGGGCCCACTGCCCATGCCCCCTCTACCCATCCCCTTCCTGAGGGGCCTGAGCTCTCCCAGCACCCTCAGAGCCACCCCTGGGTCCCTCAGCGTGAGCCTTGCCCAGTTGTTCTTTCCTAGCCTGGGGGTATGGGTTTGCCTGGCTGTGGTTGTCACCTCCAGGACCCCATGGATGGGGAGGAGGACCCATCCACCCAGAAGGCTGCAGCTCCCTCCTCAGGGCCACACAAGAAAGTTGGGGCAGAACAGACCAGGGCCCCTCTGGCTGGGGCCCTGGGCCCCAGCTCAGCATCCCCTGCTCTCCTGGCCCCAACCCCTGCCCAGCTGCCGGGGGCCTAATCCAGGCCTGTGGGAAGAGGCCCTGGGTGGAGGCGGACGTGATAAGGAAGCCGCTGGGATGCCTGGACGCTGCAGATGTGGCTCTGGGCTCCTGCCTCAGGCAGATTTGACAAACTTGCTAAACTGCAATTCTCCATGGCTTAGGGGAGCTGGGCCCCGGCCAGCGCGTGCATTATCCTCAGCAGCTGCGGGCTGTGGCGAGCCAAGGGGCGGAGGCCTGGCCAGGCAGAGGCTCCGAGGCCAGCCAGGCCTCCTAACCCTCCACCCTGAGACCCAGCGACTTTCGGGGGGTGCCGTTTCCAGAGGTGCCGAAAGGGGCTCACACATGCCAGTACCACAAAGGCCCAACTAACAAAGGATTTCCAACCAGGAAATATATTTCCCGGGATTCTGTAGACCAGAGTGGGGTGAAGGATGGCTTTGTGCTAGAGGCACGCGGCCAATGAGTGGGTACTGGAAGTTGAACCCCGCTCTCTCTGCTGGGGGCTGCACCCGCCATGCTCTGAGCTGGGCCGCTTACAGGCACTTCCTCCAGCCTGGGCATGACCTTGACATTGCCTGGAGTTTCCGGTTCTAGGGGAAGGAAGGGGCCTCTCAAACGGCCAGGCCAGGCAGGAGTACAGGCTTGGGCTTCTGTGTCAGGGAGGTGGGAGCTGTGCCGCTGCGCTCCCTGGGGCTCCCAGCACCAGCAGCATGCCGGGTGGAAGGAGTATGGGCTTCACAACTTCCAACGTCTCCAGGGCAGGTTCCAGGCGGACACCATGGCTGTCGGCCAGGGTTGCCCCCTGGCATGAGGCTCACAGATTCTGTGGATGTTACCAAACTGGCAGTTAGTGATCCTTAGAAATGGAGGCTGTCACCTCACCCCGTGGGGTGGCGAGAGCTTCGAGAAGCCACCATGAGGATAAGGGTGGGCTCAGAGCAGGCTTGAGGAGGGAGGCTGGGCCGGGTCTTCACCCCAGAGTCTGTTTTGATACTGGAGCCTCAAGCGGAATTCTGTACTCTAGACAATAAATTTCCGTACACATGTGCAGAGAGCAGCGTTTCTGCTGCTGGCTGCTCGTCTCCTAGAATAGCTGTCTTTTTTTTTTTTTTTTTTTTTTTTAAGACGGAGTTTTGCTCTTGCTGCCCAGGCTGGAGTGCAATGGTGTGATCTTGGCTCACCTCAACCTCCACCTCCCGGGTTCAAATGATTCTCCTGCCCCAGCCTCCCGAGTAGCTGGGATTACAGGCGCCTGCCACCACACCCAGCTAATTTTGTCTTTTTAGTAGAGACGGAGTTTCTCCATGTTAGTCAGGCTGGTCTCGAACTCCTGACCTCAGGTGATCCACCCGCCTTGGCCTCCCAAAGTGCTGGAATTACAGGCATGAGCCACGCACCCAGCCGAATAGCTGTCTTTTAATTACACGGGAAGGTCACTAGGAAAAAAGGGAGGAAAAAAAGCCGGAATCACTAGAAACTCATCTCCATGCCTAGAACCTCGCAACAAAGTAGCTGAGAGGCCAAGCAGGTCCAGGCAGGTGCTCCAGCCAGGCAGGAGCTGGAGGGGCAGGGGTGTGAGGGCCACAGTCATGGTCCCTCCACCCCAAGTGTGGTTTGACAGATTGTGGGGACTGTGAGCACCTTCCTTCCATATGGCTGAGCACCCAGGCCCCGGGCTTGGCACTGGGAACAGCAAGCCAGCAGCCTCAGCACCCTGTAAAGTCCAGGGGAGGGGGGAACATTTGATCCCATTAATCACACAAATTTTGCATCGCAGTGTGAGATGCAGGTGAGTGCTGCAGGCCTGGAGTAGGGGAGTGTCTCTGTCAGAGAAACCACGGAAGGCTTCCCATAGGAAGCAGCACTGGAGCTTTGAGGAAAAGTGGGGAGTAACCAGGGAGCCTCTTCAGAGTCCAAGTAACTCTTCAGGATGACCCGGTCACAAAAGACTACACCCAAAGAAAAGTTGGCTGCATTCCCAGCCAGCTGAACTGCCTCCTCTTCATCTGCGCTCCTGCCTCCCCCACCTTTGTTTAGGCTATTCCCCCACCCAGAATACCTTTCCAGGACAGAGCTTCACCAACCTTAGTTCTGACTTTCTGAGCCACAGGGAACCATAGTTGGAAGAACCACAGAGAGGCCTCCTCCAGGGACACCACCTGAGCCTCAGCACTTTGTAGCTGCCTCTTCATCTCAGGCCAGCGTGAGCCGGGGTGAGGGTTCCAGCCCCCTTGGAGCGCCCAGCGTCAACCCCGCGTGCTGGACAGGCTCCAGAAGTGTGCCAGAAGGCAGGGTCGATATTGCCAGCTTTGGGGGGATAGTCGATAATGACTGAAAGTGAGTAAAATATTCTCCTTTCTCTCCCTGTAAGGGGAATTGGAAAATCGGATTTACTGGGCAAATTAACAAAATATGCATTCTCAGTTCAACCCCACTCCTGGGACTAGTCGCTGACTTAAAAATACATATTAAAAATACAGTGATTCATCTCCACTATGTAAAAACAACAATGTGAAGCAAATGTGCATGCATGTAGCCATGGGACAAAACCCAGAGCGAAAACACCCACCCTGGTCATCTGCCTGCAGCAGGGTCTTATGGGGTCTGAATTTCCTTCTTTGTGTTCATATATTTCCCACCTATTTCACAGTGAACTGATTCCTTTTAAGGTAAAGAGAAAAGATAACATTTTAAAATAAAAGAATAAGGTATCAATATTACTAATTGCAGTTTTAATGGTAAGAAGTGCCCCCGGCCCATTTCTCCTTCCCCACTTTGAAAGTGACAGGGTCTCAGGCAGCCCTGTTTCCAGGCAGACGTTTCTGCACATGGCTGCACACACGCGGGCAGGACGTTTGGTCTCCTGCTCTGTTCACTTAACATTAAAGATAAACATCTCTCCCCACCAAGACTTCATAATTACGGTGGTGAAGGGCTGCAGCATCTTCCTCCCAGCAGCCTGGATTCTCGCTTTAAATTCGGTGGGGAGAGCGGCAGCCTGCAGAGCTATTAGGGGGGAGTGATTGATGGTTCACTTGGAGCAAGGCTAGCTCAGCTGCACACCCCCAGGAGAGCGTGTTGGCCTTATTAATCCTGTGTACCTGTCTGGCCTGGGAAACGAGTGTGTCGTGTGCCCCCAGAAAAAGCCCTGAGCTGGCCTTCGCCCCCCAAACCCAGTGGCGAGCATCTCAGAGCCCAGCCAGGGTCCCAGCCGGGGGACCGCAGGTTGCTTGCCGTCACACTCATTTTGCTCCCTGGAGTTCGAAGTCCTCTCAGGGTTGATCTGCTGCACGTCTCAAGTTGGGCCCCTTGTTTCTGCAGCAGGCACTGTGGGGTGTCCTCACTGCATCCCCTCATGTCAGGACCCTCCAGAAGTCCCTGTACACACACAGCTGTAGTCAGTAACTGCCTGCTTAACCTCTCATCCATTCCTCCACCCTTTCCCCTACTAACCAAATGGCAGGCTGTGCCTTATGCAAGAGCCCTCCAGGCCCCAGAATAGAGCTCCCCAAAGGGGAGAATTCAGGAGGAAAATAGGCGGGAACTCAAGAGTTTCCTCTTCTTTCCCCTAAATCTTACTCTTCCTCACATTTTTTCTTTTTTTTCCATCTCAGAAAATGGCACCAACACTCATCCAGTGGCCCAGCTCCTGTAACAGCCCCCGGGCCAGCCACGGTCAGGCCAGCATGAGGCTGCAGCACGGCCACTTCTCAGCAATTCTCAATCCCCCACTCCTTCTCCACTGGGACAGGACCAGCAGCGTCCCAGCTCCCCTGCCTGCCTATGGCAACTTGGCTCTAATCCCCTCCTCTCTGCACTCAGGAGCACAGTAAAATGCCAGTCTGAACACACTTAAAAATAAATAACATTGCCCTTAGGACAAACTCCAAGCGCCTTACTACATCCGCATGCCCACCCTCTGGCCCCTTTCCCCCTCAGTCTCCGTTGCAGAGATGGACTCCCTCGCGCCTCCTGCTCGGAAGGAAGGAAAATGAGTAGAAGTAAACGCAGGGCTGGAGATGGCTTGACTGGCTCGTAAGAACCCGCTGTTACATTTTCAAGAGATCTTATGAGCTGTTTTTTAAACATTTGGCAGCTTGAACCAGCCATGGTGGGAGTATGTACACCAGGAAATTGGCAAACACCACAAACCAGGGCTTTAGTTCAGCACCAACTCAACTCCCAGTTCTTCCCTCACTAGCCCCAAATTCAGCGAGGAATTGTGGGCTCACAGAATTGGAAAGGGTCTTGAATCAGCCCTTCTCGTGAGAATCCCATTTCACTCACTCACGCACACCATTCAGCCATTCAGCAGACACCGTCTGACCATCTCCCCAAGTCGGGCTCTGTGCCAGGCACTGGGCTGGCCTCAAGAGCTCCCAGTCCAAGGCACATGCTGCTCATGTATATGACAACGTGGTAAAACGCTTTAACCAAGGGACGGCCAAGGTTGGGGTGGGGGCCTGGAGGAGGTTACTTACTGAGGACATAAAGGAGGCCCTGCACTGTTTTTAACATGACTCAAGTGATTTAAACTTTCAGAATTTGTTCAGATTGCTTCTGTGGGCCAGCACATGAGCTTATAAATTAGGAATGATATTGGAGGCAAGTTACAGCAAACTCAATCAATGTTGGCTTAAACACACGAGACTTTTTTTTTTCTCACTTAGCAAGAAGCCCGGAGGTGGACAGTTGCTGGTGTTGGTTCCACAGCTTCATGAAGCCCTGGGGACCCTGGGCTTGCTCTTCTCCCTCCCATCTCTCGCTGCCTGCAGGATGTTAGTGGGCTCCCACCCCCGCATCTGTGGGCCGAGGGCGGTCGGGGCAGCAGGAGCCCTCTGTCTCCTGTTACCAGGGGCTTTGGCTGCCGCTTTCACTGTCTGCTGGGTGCCCCTGGAGAGAAGCTGAGCTGCTTCCTCTCTGAGTCCCTGAGCCCAACCCCCAACCCCCAACCCCCGGCCAGGTACAGAGCAGCGTGTTTGCCTGAGCTAAGCAAACAATGCCACCCTATCATCAGAAGGCTGGCAGCCGGCTCGTGGCCACCTCTCCGCCTGAGGAGTGAGATATGCTGCCGTCCTCATCGGTAATCAGCTACCTAATGAGCTACATCGTCTGGCTGTCCAAGCTGCTACCTAGCAGCTGGCTGGGAGCCTGCAGAAGCCCCATTAACCTTTTCAGTTCTTGCAAAGAGCACATTTACCAAAGGATGAGGGATCTCGGGTCCAGATGGGCCAGCCCAGGACCAAGGCAGGAGCCTGAGAATCCATCACCCCGAGAGCCATGACAGCGCCATCCCCAAGTCTCATGAGCTCGCCTGGAGAAAGGGGCGGATGAGAGTAGACACCTAGAGTATCCAGCAGGTCTTAGTTGTCAACATCGGGATCCCTCTCTCGAATTTCATCAGAATGGGGCTGCTCAGGGGGTGCCTGAAGCCTTGTGAGATCTCCAGGAAACCAAGCTTGACTCTGCCCTTGTGGAAACAAAATCAGCTGAGAGAAACACACAAGCATGTGCCATGCAGGTGCTCAGACGCAGACCCAGAGACAAGGATTCCAGCAAGGGCACGTGGCTTATGTGGGAGGTGATTGCAGGACTGCAGGGAACGGGGAACAAGGCAGGGAGGAAGGGGCCAGCCCGGGGAGCTTCATCAAGCTGTCACTGCTTCCACAATGGCACTCTGTCCCAGGGCCTCTGGTCCCCGGGTGGACACAGCTTGGAGCATGCTCCTAAGGGCTCACTGCTTAGAGCTGTTCCCAAGGGGACAGGATCTAATTCTCTGGCACTTTGACCTGCTGTGTGCACAAGAGCACCTCGGGGAGGCGTTGTGTGTGATGCCAATGGGATGTCAGGCCAGAGGGCAGCGAGGACAAAGAGCTAGGGCACAGGCAGGGCCCCCAGCTGCCCTAAGAAGCCCCTCTGCTGCCGTCACTCTGCTCAGCACCTGGCACGCCAGGATGAGACTCTGTCTCCATGCTCACTGGAGGGTGGTGTTCTGACATTGCCTTTCTTTCCCTGCTCAGTCTTGCTCAGAAGCTTCTGCAGGGGTCACCCAGGCCCATGCGGGACCTTGGCCCCGGGACCTCTGGGGAACATTGCTTTAGCTTTCTGAGCTCTGTGGCATGAGAGGGCAGGAGGTGCTTGGAGTGGTCTCGAGTGAGGAGGCCTGTGGTATCTACTGCACCCACTCAGGGCCTTTGCACGCACTGTTCCCTCTACCTGAATCCTTTTCCCAGTCTTTATGTATCTGAGTCTCTCCTCGTCTTCGGGTTCTGCTTGGGTTTCAGCTTCTCAGAGAGGCTGTCACAGCCTCTCTCTCATTCGACCTCTCTCTGTTACCATCTAGCACATCATCTGATTGCATTTTCTCCAGAATGATCTTGCTTGTTTCCACGTTTATTCTCCAACTCTTCTTCTAGACAGAAAGGTCTAGGAGATTCACAGCCTTACCTCCCTTGTTCATCGAGGTGTGCCCAGCATCTACGCCCATCCTCGGCATGCAGCGGGGCCTCAGGAAGTATTTGCTGGTGAGTCATTGATGAACCCATCTCTGGGGTTGCTGTGGATTTCTCATGGCAGTGTGCACAAAGGGCCTAGCAAAATGTCCAGCACCTAGTAGGTGCTCAACAAAATGGCAGCTCGGAAAAGGGTGATATTGGCATCATTTTCTTGTCTAGCGTCTCTATTTTCTGAATAAGGTGACTGCAGCCCAGAGAGTGTCGGGAACTTGTAGAAGGTCACACAGCACATCCCTGCAGAAGAGGAATAAAGAACCCTGGCGTATTCCACAACAGCCCCCTCCATTTCTACTTTACCTGTGGTAGCTCAGGTCCCTAGAGAGTCGGCTTCCAGGTTTTGAAATAATAGAAGGAAAAGTCATAGCTCTCCTATTCCTCAAGAAAAATTAATTCCACCGCCAGGCATTTGTCCCCCACGCTTCAGAATCTGGGGATCAAATCATGGCCCTGCTTTTGCTGCCGCCATGCTTCAATGTTTCAGAGGTGGATTCTCAGGTAAAATATTGTCATCCCAGTGGCCCTGGGCACAGCAGTGCCCCAAGTAATCTCCCTCGACACAATACAAATGGGATACAATGTCGTCCATTCTGGTTTTAAATGAGAAAGTTGGAAAAACAAAATGCAGAGGTAGGAAGCGGTTCTGATTACAAGGAGCTGAAAGTAATTGCCTTCCGGCAGAAAGCCGGGTGCACCTCCGCCGACGTGGGGGGGCCGCCTGCCCACCCCCGATCCATCATCCCATCGTGCGGACTTTGAATATTAAGTAAAGTTTTATTTATGGTTCTTCTTGCGGGCTTATGACTCTCAAGTGAGGCAGGGATAATAACAAACCCTCTCACACAAAAGTTGGGCTATAAAAAAATAATTAAGGAAAATGTTCCCCGCAGTACAGGCAGCTGAGAAGCTGAGTCCTTCTGCAAACAGACTCTGCCGTGGCCTTCATAATGAAAGCAAATTGCTTCTGCGTTGGAAGTGGCAGGCGTGTGGGGAGTGGGAAGTCGAGCCGGCTTCTCCCCTTCTAGCTGCCCCAGTGGAGATGGTCCCTGGGGGAGGTCACAGAGCCGGCATCCCTGAAAAGAGGCCCACCCTCAGTCCACCCCCAGAAGAGCAAGCCCCAAGAATGCCAGGAAGCAGCAGAGTTTTTTTGGGGGGGGTTTGTTTGTTTTTTGTTTTGTTTTGTTTTGTTTTGTAGAAAGTGAACAGTGCACTTGTAGCAGGAGGCAATAGAACGAGAGGCTGTTTGTCAGGGAATGTTGGCCTGTTCAACTGGCCCCAATTTACCAGGTGGGGAAACTGAGTCTGGATAGATAAGAAGGATCAGGTTGATTTCAAGTAGCCCAAGAGCAAGCCCAGGATGCCAGGCATGGGGTGGGCCCCGGAGAGGCAGATCTTGGCTGGAGACCAAAGGCTGGTGTTTTAACACTGCCAAGGTGGCCAGAGGCTTGCCACCATCCCTGGAAGAGCCACATTCTGGGTTCCAGGTGAGTGGCCCTTACCACTGTGACCATCACCACTTCCAGGGCTCTGCTCTGTGCCAGGCACCACGCTGAGTGTTTTATCCATGTTATTATGACCCATCTTCACAACAACATTGTAGGCTCATTACTGTCCCCATGTTGCAGATGGGGAAACTGAGGCTGCAGGATTGCTCTGCATGTGCAGAGAGGTAAGGAACTTCTTGTTCTCTGAGCAAGGGTAGTGGCTTAGACAGGCAGCCAGCGGCCGTTTCTCTAAGTGGAGACACATTGCTGAACAGAAGCCTGGTGCATTTTTGCCTCACTTTTCCCCTTTTCTTGTCTTAGTCTTCTGTCATCAGCCAGGAGCCCTGTGTGGATGTTCACTTCAGCAACTTCATGTACTAAATGGTATGGAGCATATATTTCTGTGTTTGGAGCACATGAATTCAAGCAATAAATATTTGCCAAGGGACAGCTCCGTGCATGGCAGGAGGGACGCCGCGGGAACAGGAGAGACACAGCAGGCCCCGAGAATGGAGTGGGAGCAGACATGGCATAGCGTCCCCGTCAGGTGGACAGTGTGTGCAAAGGTCCTGAGGTGGAAGGAGTATTTCCCCCCAGTTGTTCTTCTGTCACTGTGTGTCAGGCAGCATTGAGCATTCTGTTTCTGGAAGAGTGTCTGTGTCTGTGTGTGTGTGTGTTGGAGCGGGGGGTGGGGGGCAGTTTGCATGTTCACGTATTCAACTGATACTGGTATCAGCACTGTGTTCCGTAGGAGGACACGGGCGTAAGAGCTAAGTGCTCTCAGCCCTCTGGAATCATAGCTCTTATCAGGCTTAAAAGTACTCAAGGAGCCTCCTAAGAAGAGCCCCAGCTCCCAGAGTTCCAGGACTGTGGGCCGTGCCTTCCTCCTCACCTCACCACGCAGCTTCCTCGTCTAGAACGCTCTCCTTGCTGATTGTCAAAATCTTCTTCACCCCCGGGAACCCAATGCCAGGGTCACCTCCTCTGGGAAGCTTTCCCTCAGTCCCCCTGGCTGGAGCTGTGCTCAGGCAAGGAGGAGTGCGTCAGAGCGTCCCAGGCTCGCCCCTCTGTGTGACGGCCCCAACACCAGCCCAGCACCAGCGGCTGGCAGGCCTCCATTAATTGTTTCAAGGGATGGGGCCCATATGGGAATGAAGACCCCAGGAAGACACAGTCCCCCAGTGACCTCCTGCTAGAAGGACACGCCTTCATGTCAGAGTCTGCAGCCAGCCTGAACCTCCTTAGAGGACGTCATTAAAACAGACGCGGGCACAGAAGCCTCAGCCCAGCCCGTGCAGCCAGTTCACCAGACTGACTTGCCAGGAACTGGGTGCAGAGGAGACGCCTGCGCGGAAGGACAAGTAGGCTGAGGCTGGCGGTCCCATGATCGGTAACCAAGCAAAGCACCGGTCACCGCCAGACCCCCGATCAAAACCCCCTCCTCATGGGTCCACTCTGTCCCCGTGAGGCAGAGAGGCAGAACCCCAGACACAGGGGCACTTGGGGGATGGGGCGTCCTGAGACCCAGCCCAGACGAATGGAGCAGACCACAGAGAACTGGGCATCACTTTTGTCCAGCTCAGCTCTGCCGGGCCCAGCCTGTGCTGTGCCAGGGGAAGGCCTCATTGTGCCTGGGTGCAGGGTGGGACTTCCAAGGCGTTCTAGCCCAGGGAAGGCTGCCTCCATGGCTATGCACCAGGAAGCCTGCCTGCCTCCCCGACATGTGCTGACTGGACTCTGCCCCCAGTGGCTCTGGACACAGTCCATTCCTCTAGGGGCATGGCCTGGGCCTGTGTGTACATGGGGGAGCGTGTGAGTGTGTGCGCAGGTGTGTGCGAGGGTACATGATGTGAGTACATGTGCACTGGAGGGTCTGTAGCTTGTAGGTCAGCTCTAGCAGGGTCTCTTGAAGAGCCAGCAGTTGACCCCCTCCCTTCCCCAGAAGCTTCCAGAAGCTTCCTTCATGCCCACCCCTTGCCGCTGCCCCAGCCATCTTGGTCTGCCTCCTCTTTGTCTTCTGTGCGCATGTCCCCTTGCACTGGACAGGGCTCTCGGCACTCCTTGCCTCTCAGACTCCATCCAGGAGGCCAGAGACCACTGCCCCTTCTCAGGCCTCCAGCCCCAGCCAGCCACCAAGTTAGCATTGGGGTGAGCCACCAGGCCAGGCCCACCGTGCATGTCTGGTGTCCCAGGTGTGGCCACAACCTGGTGGTCAGGGCAGCCTGGATGGACTACAGGAAAATCTGGCCACGGCTGCTCTGGGTCCTGAGGCCAAGCGGCCCCCTCCGTGAGAGCCCAGCTGCCTGGCACTGCCACAGAGACAGTTTTTCCGAGATGAGACCAGGCATCAGCGTTTGGGGGACAAGAGAGGGCTAATACCCATATCCACCCAGCCAGGGAACATTTGATCCACTGGCGAGGAGCAAGGGGCCGTTTCCGGCCTCCCGGGCACCGCTGCTCTCCATCTGTGTGCGTGGCTAATGAAAGCTCCTCAGGAGGCCTGAAGAATTCGCTCCCTAATGCCCAGTTGCCTCCTGGAACGTGAGTGGGTGACCAAGGACATTTCGGGCAGGGTGCCCAGCCACCTCTTCTTAATAACCGTGTGGACATCCGTGTCCTGTCCAGACCCTCTGCTGCCCAGGGAGACTCCCGGCCCTGCATGTGAGCCAACCTCCTGCCTCGCCATCTCCAGCCTCGTTCTCCCTCCTATGCTGAAAGGCTGAGTCTGGTGACTTCAAACCTTCTTGCTGTAAAGCATAGTTCTCCAAACATGCTCTCATACACTTGCCCCAAATGCAAAAAACAGATCAAAATGGCCCAGGAGGGCTGGGGCCACACAGGCAACCAGGGCAATGCAGGGCCCAGAGTGGGTGTCCAGCATTCCTGCCCCCAGCCTTGGTGGGCCACTGCATCTCTCTGAGCCTCAGTTTCCTCATCTGAGAAATGAGGATGATGTCATCCTCCTGGTAGAGGTGAAGTTCAATGTCTTGCAGGCCTGGCTTTGTCCTTCGCCTCCCCAAGCTCATGTTCCTCATCTGTAAAATCGAAGAGACTCAAACCCCACTCGCCTCCCAGAAGGCCATGTGCTATTCAGACCTGTGATAGTGGCCATGGTCATGTGGGCGGCTGGAGAGAGGCGGCCAAGAGCCTAGGAGAGCTCGGCCAGGGGAGTAAAGGTTGAGGGCTGGGGGACTACCACAGGTGCTCCCCTGAGGAGTCAGCTCTCTGCAGCCCGTCTCCGAGATGCCTGAGGTAGGCCTGGGAGGCATGAGGGTGACCTCAGCACTTTTCACCAGCCCCACCCACCTCACAACCCCCTGGATGCTTGGAGATGCAGGCCAAGACGGTCTGAGTTACTGGCAGAGTCTATACTTATCCCCCTGAATTCTTCCCTGTGTCTCATGAGAAGGAGAGGTACAGTCTCACATCTCCAAAGCCAGAATGATGAGGGGGTCCACTATGACCCTGAGCTCTTTTTCTTCTTTGTCAATAACATAAGGAGGGCACCAGCCTGTCTGACCCTAGAATCTATCACTCTGCAATGCCTGTCTGGATGGCTGCTGACCTTCACCCAGAAAGCCAAGGCTGTTGAGATAACAGTACCAACTGAAAGAGAAAGGAAAGCACGGGATTGCTGTAGCAAGGGGCCAGGCAGCATTCTGGTCCTTGGATGGGGATCTGTGGGGGAGGTGTCCCTGGGCACAGCACATTCCTTCCCTGTGCAATGGAAATCCCTGCCCCCAGGTGAACACAGTGGGAAGGGCTGGAAAACTGAGAGCAGGGACTCAGCCAGGCTGGCTCTGACCCACTCAGTCCTCCCTTACCTGCTCTGTCTGTCTGGATCCCACTGAGTGCTCAAGTCACTAAAGCACTACCGTTTACAGTCATTTACTAAATGGATGGTCCACACCTGGGCAGTTTGTCCCAAACCCTGGGGCAGGGTTCATCCTGCTGTTTCTGAACGAGAGCTTTCAAGGCTGGGCTGGGGGAATAGAATTTTCTAAAGTTTTCCAGGTGATTTTTCAACACAGCCAATGAGACCTGGATAAGGGTCCATGAGTCTACATGCTACCACATGCACCTGGGAAAGCGCAAGGGGGAAAGCCGGGCGTTAGGTTTGGAAAGCTCTAGGGAAGCCTGGCTGCCCCAAGGACGTCCCCTCTGAGAGATTTTAGGTGAGTCACTTCTCTGGGCCTTCAAGAGCCAGCCCAGTAGCACTCTCCTCTGAGATGGAACCACTGGTCTTTCTCCCGCCTTCCCTCTGTCTTTGCCCCGACACTGCCACTAAGGCACTCAGCACAGTGAGTGTTGCTTCCCATGGAGTGTGAGCCACCGACTGCCACCACCACCAGCTCATGCCTCTTCTGTGCCAGATGAGTCAACTGCCTTGAGTAATTCTCACAGCAACCACCTGCCATTCTGCCCACTTTCCTGGTCAGTAAACAGTGCCTCACACAGAGTTGCAACCTGGCTGAGTTGCAGCTCAGCTCCACAGACTCAGAAGCAAGTCAGCTTTTGATCATGGAACCTCCGGGAAGGCACAGTCCCCGGACTTCACCCTCCCACCCTCCCTCTCTTCCTCTTGCAAACAGTTGTTCAAGGTCCGCTGTGTGCCAGGCATTGTCCCGGATGCCAGGGCTGTGAAGACACATCAGAACGGCCTGCCAGGGGAGACAGATGCTGGGGCAAATGCTCCCAGGCCAGGGTGGCAGGAGCTGGAACCGAAGGGAATTCAGGATGCCATTCAGACTGCCAGGTCACCAGGAGGAAGAGGATGTCTCTTTGGGGGCTGGGTATGCAGAGACACTGCAGAAAATGCAGAAAGTCTTTTCTTTCCTGGGGCCCCCAGCACACAGCAGGAGTGGCTAAAAGCCTAGAAGACAAAGCAGAGCTTCCAGCCTGTTCCTCGCTCATCTCAGTTGTTGAAAATCCTCAATTTTATGATTGTACCAGCCAGCATCTGTTTATGCGCTCATCGGAATCCGCGCTGACAATATATTTGTTTAATTTCCAGCAAGAAGGGGAAGATTTGTCAGGGTCAGGGATACGTCTTGCATAAAACATTCTGATTAAACTCTGTTGGCCAGAGAATTACTTTCCCGTCATACTTAGGGAAATCTAGTTGTTTCCTAATTGGAGTCGCTGCCTCGCCAGCGCGTTCACCATTTACAGTTCACTCTCCTCCAGATGTTGCTTGATGTAAATTCCTCCCCAGAAGGGGGCCCCAGGTGTCTTGGGAGAGGTGCTAACTGGCACAGGACACGGGAGGCCTCTGCGTGCTGAGCTGGAGGAGAGCCAGTGTTCTAACGGGAGGCCGGGAGGAGAACGTCCTTGTCTATAGGGGCCGAGGGGAGTGGTTATTAAAAAACATGGGACCAGGGCCAGGTGCGGTGGCTCATGCCTGTAATCCCAGCACTTTGGGAGGCCGAGGTTGGTGGATCACAAGGTCAGGAGTTTGAGACCAGCCTGGCCAGTACAGTGAAATCCCGCCTCTTCTAAAAACACAAAAAAATTAGCCGGGCGTAGTGGCACATGCCTGTAATCCCAGCTACTCAGGAGGCTGAGGCAGGAGAATCGCTTGAACCCAGGAGGTGGAGGTTGCAGTGAGCCGAGATCAAGCCACTGCACTCCAGCCTGGGAAACAGAGCAAGACTCTGTCTCAAAAACACAAAAACAAAAAAACCATGGGACGAGCAGAGTGTCTCAGCGTCATCAGCTGTCTGACAGGTGAGAGCCCACTTGGAGCCCAGCTGTGAAGCCAGAGATGGGGGGCTATTGTGCTAGCCTGCTGAAGGCTGAGACAGTCCTTGGCCTTGACAGAAGGGGCAGGCAGAGGGGCACTGCAGGAAGCCAGCAAGCAGGAGGCCTTACTCAGCCTTGGATGGGGCAGAGATATTGCCAAGCAGGCGCAGTAAGGAGCTGTCTGCCTCCCGAGAGGGTTTTGGGTGAGAACAGACTTTGAGTGTGTCTTAAGGGGAGTAGGGGGGAAGCAGGAGGAAGAATGAGGAGCCACCACTTACTCTACATCTACTGTGTGCCAATTCTTCATCTATTTAGCAGTCCTGCTAAGTAGTGGTTATTATGCCTATTTTTCAGATGTGGAAGCTGAGGCTGGCAGAAGTATAGCGGCTCATCTGGAGTCACAGCCAGAAAACAGAGGCACAGGGATGTGAACACAAGACCCAGGATCAGTATACCTGGAGCCTGGCCCACTACATACAGTAAAAACCACAGGAGGGCAGAGGAGGAGAAGGGCAGAGGAGGGGGAGGTCACCACGACCCTTGGTGTGTGCCCACCCACAGGAATACAGAGGTCGCTTTTCACTGTGCAGGCATGGCTCACCATCAGTCAGTATACTGACCCTACCACAGGCCCCCTTCCATGTTCACAGCAGACATTGCTAATCAATCACAGGGTGCCCCCAAGCACCAACACCAACAATCAAGGTTGATAGACTAGACGGACCAATTCGCCATCCTGGGCTAGTTCTTTGATTTTAGTGGCTGAACTGTCCAATACAGTAGCCACGAGCCACATATGGTTACCGGGTGCCTAAAATGGGACTCACATCTAAAGTGCATTTAAGTACAAACAACATGTTGGATTTCGAGATATAGTCTAACAAAAAAGAATGTAAAGTATCTAATAAATGTCGTGTTGGTTACATGCCAAGATGATACTATTTTGGATATACCGAGCTAAAGAAAATATAACACTAATGTCACTCTTCTTGAGTACTTTCTAGAAATGTGGCTTACATTCGGTTTCCGTTGGACTGCTGTGGTCTCGAGTTCAAGCTGCGCAAACAGCGCCCCTGGTGGCCGAAGCGGGTAAATTCATCTCACCAAGGGCCTGTTTTTCTACTGGAGACGCAGGGCAGGTTACTCAACGGTTCTGCACCTGTTTCCTCATCTTTGAAATGGGGACAATAATAGTTCCTATCTCATAGATTGCAATTGAGGAATAGATGAGTTAAAATACGGAAAGTATGTGAAGCAGCACCTGGCACCGTAATAAGCACTGAGTGACTGTTGGCTATGTTTTTATTATAGCATCTTGTTGACTGGGAGGTGGATTGCATGCCCTTTTCTCTCCTGGACCTCCCAATCTTGGCCCCACTCCAGAGCAGCCTCCACTCCCCAGGAGAGATAGGAGCTGACATCCAGCAGGAAGAGCACAGCTTCCTGCCTTGTACACCGGAAGAGGCCCTACCAGGCCAAAGCCATGAAGCCATCACTGGAGCCACTTCCTGTGTCTCACTGATAAGCTTCCCCATCACCCCTCACTGGGGTTCTCGTTCCTACCTGAGCTCTTGAACCCTGAGCCCAGTTAAAATCTCTGGAGTCCTTAAAGACTCTCTTGCTGTTCCCTGACTCTCCCCATAGCATAGTTGCTGACACTGATGCTTCCAGGAAGCTGCTTAACTCAGTCCCATTTCCCGGCAAGCTCTGAAAGTCATTAAAAATAATAGTAGTTGTCCCTTTGCAGATATAAAGCAACAATGGCTAGTTTTGGCATTTCTGCAAAGCTTAGAAAACACGGAAAAAATAGTTTTAAAAAAGGAGGGGGGAAAGGCTTTTGTAATTCCACCACCAAGAGTCAGCCACTAGTTACTATCTTCCTAGCTCCCTTTCTAGAGCTGTGCTGTCCAATAAAAATGTAAAGTGAGGCCAGGTGCAGTGGCTCACGCCTGCAATCCCAGCACTTTGGGAGGCCGAGGTGGGAAGATCACCTGAGGTCAGGAGTTCGAGACCAGCCTGGCCAACATGGCAAAAACCCGTCTATATTAAAAATACAAAAATTAGCTGGGTGTGGTAGCATGTGCCTGTAATCCCAGCTACTCAGGAGGCTGAGGCAGAAGAATTGCTTGAACCTTGGAGGCGGAGGTTGCAGTGAGCCAAGATCACACAACTGCGCTCCCTCCAGCCTGGGCAACAGAGTGAGACTCTGTCTCAAAAAAAAGAAAAGAAAAGAAAAGAAAGAGAAACAAAATGTAAGTGAGCCACATAGGTAATTTCACAATTTCTAGCAACATGTTGAAAAGTAAATTTCACCTGGCTGTTAACCAGGTGGAATTAATTTTAACAATATATTCCATTTAACCCAATGTATTCAAAATATTATCATCTCAATGTATAATCGATATAGAAATATTTGTGCGATGATTTACGTTCTCCTTTTGTACTAAGTCTCTGAAGTCCCGTGTGCTGCTTGCACTCACAGCACCTTTCAATTTGGTCGAACTGCATTTCAACTGTTCAGTACCCATGTGGCTCATGGTTACTATATCAGACAGCGCAGGCCTAGGGTGCTTTTTTAAGCAAATGGGCAAGTGTTGAGTGTGACAATGTTGGACTGTCAAAGCCTGTAGAGTCTGGGACCCTGCTGGTCCACCCTTGCCCCTGAGCCTTGCAATAACGAAATCCCTTCCTTCCTCAGGGCCAGCTGTTCCGTGCACACCATAGAGAATCCATATACTCTTTCCCAAGAGCTCCACGCATTATTAGGTGGGAAATCATTCGATGTCAGGAAAAGAAAGAGCAGGATAGCTCCATGGTGCCCTGGGTCAACGATGGAGAAGCATGCCTCTGAGAACTCTCCAAGGTTAAGAAACAGGGAGTCCCCAGCACCCCTCAATCATCTTCATTCACATTGCTGCTGCCCCGTTTTCCACACTTCAGTTTCCTCAGATTTCGTACTCCAGGCAGAAGCTCCAAGACGCCTAGTACTTCAGCTTTGACATCCTGCCAGCTTGGGCTCTGAGCAATGGGCTCCCCGTACATTGCGAACCGCGTGTCTCCCAAGATGAAAGACTGTAAAAAAAGATAAAAATAGTTCCCGGGAAAGGGACTGCTTCAGCTGGCCCAGTTTGTGGAGTCCCTGTTTCATCTCTGATGTGAATAATTCATCTCTTCTAAAATGCTGCTGTTAAGTTAGGAGCATCATTATTGCATTTTTTTTGATGAGGCACTTTTTTAAAAATCATAAACACCCAGCACGTTAAGAGGAGAGCCTGAAGTACGTCATTTAGAGCCATTTGCTCAGGCAGAAAGCAGCGCTCGTGATCCGTGCCGTCAGCTTGTTCCCCAAGCTGACATATCAAAGCTGCCTTTGGTTTCCTTCCTTGCTTAGACTAGGGAGTGTGACCTTGTTTCTTTTGAAGAGTTTGCAGAAGTGGCCCTGGAGAAGGAAACAGCCTGGCCTGAGAAGCAGGCAGCCGGAGAGCTGGCCCTCGCTCTCTTTGGGCCTCTTCTCAATTACCTTGTGAAGACAAGCACAAGTAAACAACTCTGGAGTGAGGCCAGCTCAGTATATGTTCTTGAAGAAGCCAAAGGGCATCCGGTGAGGCTGTGGGGATACGAATAATAATCTGAGTAACAGTGACTCATGCCACCATTAATTGATCACTTACTACATGCCAGGTGGCCCACACTAGGAGCTCTAGATACATTATCTCATTTCAGCCTTGCAATGCTATGAAGAGGGACACTCCTATTATACCCATTTCACAGATGAGGGCGCTGAGGCACAGAGGGCAGGGAGGAGTCATTTGCAGGGCTGTCTGCTCTTGTCCTTCTCCACCTCTCTCAGTGGGGAGGGACACTCCTCTGTAATTGCTGATAGTCCCTGGAATCCCAGCTGAGCCCAGAGCAGGTCTGCAAAGAGGTCACTGAGCTCCGTGATAGCAGGGTCAAGGTCACCCTGAAACCAGCCATCTCCTACAGAGCCAGGCCGCCCTCCCCTCACACACAGGCTGCCTGGGCTCAAGCTCCACCAGCAGACTTGGAGCAGGAGGGCTGTGCGCTGCTCTTTGTATGCACATAGGCCTCCAAACCAGCCTTTTTACAAAATGTATTTTAGTTGTGGGATCCTTTATTCCCATGAATACTTATCCAGAAGCCCAAAACATAGAATGGATTTTCAAGGAGTTTCGCTGGTTGAAGGGAGGCATGGGGGACCCAGAGACCCCGAGAACAGCCCCCCTCAGCACCCTGGACCTGGGTGAACCAATGCTCTGAGTGACTTCTTCGTTTGACCAGATGGGTCCACTGAGTCCCCGGGAGGTCATCCACAGGGCTAACATTTACCGCGCACTTGCTGCGAGCCTCACTGTACGGAAGCTCTCTCACGGCGTTTCGTTCTCTCTGGTCACCCCGAAGCCTCAGGCTCCCCTAGTTCACCAAGCCCGGGTTTCTGGGAGTGAACCTGGTCCTGCTGCCTGCTCCACACCTTGTACATCTTTGTCTCAGGTCTCAAGGGACAGGATGGAGATGGCCTCGTCCCTTCTGTCCCCTCCATCCCCAATGACATACATCTTTGTCTCAGGTCTCGAGGGACAGGATGGAGGTGGCCCTGTCCCTTCTGTCCCCTCTATCCCTAATGACAACTGATGGGTTCCAGGTTTTCTGTCTCCCTTTAGCAGGAAAATGGAGCCCAGAGATTTGGTCTGGCTTCCCACGTGAAAAGTCCTCCGGGCTGCTTGGCCGGTGTTGGCATGGGCTGACCAGGCGCCTCCTGACCTCCGGGGCCTCCTTTCCAGTAAAATAGAGCCAGGGTAGAGGGCGGCCCCCTGGGGACAAGGCTTGGCAGAGCCAGAGGTGAAGTGGCCGGCATGGCAGCTGTCCACAGCTGGGCCCAGGCCTGCCCCAGTGGTAGACCCAGGGGCCCAGCTCAGGCCCCATAAGGAGGGAACTGGAAACAATTTTCCTCACCTCGCACAAATCCCATCCCACATTCCCACCCACCAGCCTAGAGGGAACGGAGGCCTGAGCTTATGTTCTCATGTCGGGCATGGTGCTGGGACCCGAAGGCCCCAGAATCCCCATCTGGGCCTCTGAGCCCGGTCTTCAGAAGGCGGGGAGCCACCCTTCCGGCCTTGGGCCTACTGACATGGAACCCAGGGTCTGTTTGTCCAAGTTCAAGGATTATGAAATGTGGGTTATTGCCCTGCTCTTCTGATATTAGCTCTGTGGGGCCTCCAGCCCAGCCCCCTCATCGCAGAAGACCCAAGCTTTCTGGAGATGCTTGGCCTCGTTTTATTCTCCCAAGAAGCCCCCGCGGTGGGCAGAGCAAGACTTTTAGCCCCATCTCCCTAGCGGGAGAACTGAGGAGCCACAGCAGTGCCCTGGCCCCAGCTAGCAGAAGTCTGGCAAGTTCCTGAGATTTTAAATCCTCCTGGGAATTCTCATAGGAGCCAGCCCCCTTTATGCCAAGTGACTCCCACCCAGACCCATCAAACTTCACTCCCCATGAGTTTGGGGTTGGCTTCAAGCAGGTCCCCCTGCAACTGGACGGGGACAGCCCCGAGTGGTGAAGCGGGGCTCTGTGGCATGTGCCCCCGGAAAGGAGCCCCCGGCCACACCCACTGCCCAGGGATGCTGCCCCCAGCCAGACCCTCAGCCTCCTAGCCCTGGACTGAGACAGGGTAGGCTCAGGCCACACATGTGACCTCCTGTATATGTCCTGGGCTGCACAACTGCTGGGTTGGTCAGCGCTGTGCTAGGTCTGACTCTAAGACGGAACAAACAGAGAAAAATCCATGACAACTGGACTTAGCTCAGGGTGGGCCCTGCCCTGATGTCCTCTCAACCCGTAGATCTGCCCACACACTCAGGGGCATGGAGGAGCCACAGGCTGGCCAGGGGCCCAGCACCCTGGAGGACACAGAGAGGCACGGAAGTCACCTGGGTTGGAGGGGAGGGGACGAGGCCTGTTGGCTGCAGCTGCAGAGAGGGAGAGAGGAGGAGGAGCAGGTCTGCCCTCTGCTCTGACACCAGGGGCCTTCTGGAGCTCCCCCAATGCCCCTCTCCCCACGCTTCTCCTCCCCTCCATGGCCTAGCCACCTCCCCTTTGCCCTCCTGACTGCAGCCTCTGCTCCCCTCCCCATTCCACTTACCTGAGCCAGCGCCACCTGGCCACATCCTGTATCTGCCCTCACTGCCACTCCCAGGGTCCCTAGTAGCCCCCTACTGTCCACAGGGACTGTCCCACTCCTCCCCACCGGAAACAGAGCCCAGCACGATGTGGCCCCTCAGGCTGTCCAGCTCCAGGACTGTTGTCTTGGCCACACCCTGCACCCTGGCCCCAGGTGCTTGGGGGCATTCCCTGCACCTCCAAGCCTTAGCCACAGGTGCATCCTCCTGCTGGAAGGTTCTCCCTCCCCTCCCCACCTACAGTTCACGCCCTAAGACTTGTCTCGATAGCCCCTCTCTGGGGCCTCTCTCCATTCCCTGGCTTATCCATAGTGGACCCCCCTGGCTTGTCCAGACCCCACCCTCACCTGGACCACAGCTTGTCACAGTTGACCTGCATGCCGGCCAGTGGCCCCTCGGGGCAATGACAGCATCTTACTTTTCTTGAGCTTCTCTGAGGCCTGCCTAAGACACAGTTCAACCCATGTTTGTTGAATGAATAAATGACCTAAAATGACCTAGAATGGAGCCTTACCCTTTCACACCCAGGACAAAGGCATTTGCTCCCTGCAGGTTTACTGTACCTGAACCGCCACCCTTGCTGTCATCTGCTCCACCCTCACCTCCCACTGCTCACACTGGGTGTCCACCTTAAAGGGAACCCCAAAACCAACAAGGGAGGCATGAAACCCAGACTTCCGACTCTTCCCCCCGCCTGAGCTCCTCCCACAGGAACCTCCTGATGGGGCAGAAGGTTCAGGCTCACCTGAGCTGGGACCTACCTGTGTTCCTGAGGGCGTGGCCTTTCCGGCAATTGGCTCCAAGTCACCTTCATGAGACATTAGCGTCCAGGCTCCTCTGACCCTCGAACGGGAGTTGCTTTTTGCACCTCCTGGCAGGGAGCCCCCAGTGTCCTCGTCTTCTGATGTCACCTACTTCGCAGCATGTCTCCCAAAATGCTTCAGAGCAGTTTCCATTTTTCCACGAAAGAAATGACCTGTTTCCAGGGCTCCTTTCTCCTCCGTGCCTTTGTGGCAGAGAGAGCTGCCTTTGTCGTAAAATAATTTCGGGCACTTGCCTCTCTCTTTCACGCGGAACTGTTCAAGGCTCTTTCCTCCGACTGACTTTCATGTCGCAAAACTCTATGAAGCTTTCATCTGCCCGGGGGAGCTGTGCCTTGAGGAACCAGGGAAGGGAAGGAGTGCCCGGACAGTGCGCAGGGGATATGTAAATAGGTGCAGAACTCAGAGCCTGCCTCTGCCCCACAGGCCACCCACCCGGCTCCAGGCGAGAACCACCCTGCCTCGCGTTCCCCCGCCTGTTCTGGGAAGGGCGCTGTGAGGCAGGCAGGGCGGAACCATCCTGAAATCCTCATCTGGATTGTTCGTTCATTCCGGTGGCAAAGAAGCTCACTCCCAGGAAACCGGGTGCATTCGAGGAAGCTGCTTCCGTGGAAAGAGCACTGGGGCAGGAGTCCAGGCCTGGGTTCAAGGGACAGCGGGTGCTGATTCTTCAGGGTTTCCACCCTTCCTGGCAGGGAGGGCCTGGCTGCATTGCCATCTCTAATATTTGCCTGATATAAAATGGGCCTTTTCTTGGGATTTCACTCCTGTCGGAATATCCACTGCCACAGGATTTGGTATTCCTTCTCCCTAAGAGGAGCCCCCTAACTGCATATGCTGAGATGCCACCAGGCTGGACACCCCCATCAGAGCTGCCACACCTCCCCACCGTGTGGCCCTGGGTGAGCCACCTTCTCCGTGTGCCTCAGTTTCCCAACTGTGTTTCCTCAGCGTTGTGAAGACTGAGTTCCATTGCAAACCACTCTCGCATGTGCTGATGGAGTGTTATGGTTTCTAAATACATGCGCCCCCATAGGCTCTAATTCCCACCAAAACAAAAAGGCACTGAGGTTTTCACCAGTGAGCCAGCTGATAGCAGCCAACACGGAACTGGGCTCAGGGTAACCAGCCTCCAACCCTTTCAAAGCGGCCTTCGGACCTAACTTTCCATTCCCCCTGGGCAGCTGCTCTCCTCCAAGACTCCAGCTGGGGAAGAGAACAGCCCCATCTTCTTTCTCCACCTCCAAGCCAAGGGGCACTCCGCCGTGAGCTGGTTGTTCACAGATCACTCCTCTTCATTCTCGCAGCAACCCTCACAAAAGCCCCATGTCACAGATGAGGAAACTGAGGCTCCACAGCAGGAAGCCACTTTCCCAAGGCCCCATCTTTCTCCTGGTGAGCTCCTTCCCAATGACATGGCACATGTTCCGTCTGTGCAAGCCCCAAGGCCACCCCCTGTTTTACCTGACTGGAGGCTGTCCTGCCGCGGGACACAGAGGGCTGGGCTGGGCCGCCTGGTTCCGGTTCTGTGCTTCTGTCTCCTCTGTGCCCAGTGCTGCCAGCCAACATCCGGCTGCCCAGGAAAACTGCAGCCCCAGCAGGGTGGGCCGCCCTGGGCCACCCCCTGAACGTCCAGAGCCATCGGGTCTGCCCATCTGTGCCCATCTGTCTTGCCTGCAACCCTAATGGCAGCCTCTGTTCAGGACCCACCAGCACGAGCCAGGCCTCCCCACACCTCACAGTGCCACCTCTCTAAACCCGTCCCTGCCACCTGGAGCCCGGGGGACAGTCGGAAGCCTGCTGGGGGAGGTCAGGAGATGGAGGCTAAAGGGGAGAGCACCAGCGTGAGGAGGGGTTCCAGAAGTTAGGCTGAGGGTAGACCCTGCTGCCCCCCAAAAATCACCATCCAGTGGGGTGATTATGTTTTAATCGGGGAGGCATTGTACGTGTAGTTCTTAAAAACGAGGAGGGAAGGATGTCTGCTCGCTCGTTTCCTGCATTGGAGTCACCAGCAGCTCACGCCTCATTGCTCCCGTCTCCTCCAGCTGTAATTAAGCCAGATATACCAGGCACTGCTGCCTGCCCAGCTCCAGTCCCAGCGCAGCAATCAGCCCTCAGTTAAATGAGAGGGATAAATAAAGGCAGACCGGGAGCCCAAGGACAACAGCCCCGGTTACCGTCCTCCGCAGACCCAGACCACCCAGCTTCCTTGGTCACTGTGCGGTCAGAGGATGGGCAGAACACGCAGGGCCTCCTTGGTGGGAAGCTACGGACGTGTGGGGCCCCCCACGCAGGGCCTCAGTTTTCTCATCTGTAATATGGGGGAGCAGACAAGTCCCCCCACATTACCCTCTGCAGGCCTCACTCTGGTCCTGTCCACTTTAACCATCACCTCTTGACCTCCTGAGTCAGACCTGCAGAGGAAGGCCCGGGAATCTGCACTTCCCAAGGTGCCCCAGGGAGCCCCTCCATGGAACCACGTGTGCCAAGGCCTGGGAGGAGGACAGGTGGCCAGAGGATCCTGGGGTCCCTCTCCCAGCCCAACCTCACCCCCAGACCCTGTGGCTGCTCCCCCTCTGCAAAGGCACCAGGAGGGAGGTCAGGCCCTGTTGGAGCCGGCGACACAGGTCAGTGCCCCGGGCAAGTGGGTGCTGCGGTAGCCTCAGGCCACAAGGGGGCAGAGGCGCCCAGCGAGGCCGCAGCCTTGGCTCAGGTAAGCCGGGTCCGCTGGCTGCGCTCTGGGGTCCTGCACGCCCGCTTTCCACAGTCTCCAGAGGAGACCCCGGGGGGCAGGGTCGGGCAGGGGCCTCTCCGTGTGGCCTGGGTGGTCCTTGGGTCCTCAGCCCCTGCCCCCGCCTCTTCTGGAAAGCTCCTTACAGCACTGCCCAGCCCTGCTGCCTCCCAGCCCTGACACAGGAATCCCGTCTCACTCCAGCGCCCGCCCTCCCCTTCCAGGCGGCTTCATCCCTGCCTAATTCTGCCCTCACTCGCCCCATTTCACAGGAGAAGTAAACTGAGGCCCAGAGAGGGCAGGGGCTGGAGCCAAGGCCCTCCCTTCTGGAGCAGCAATCCTAGAATTGGGAAACTTTGCCTTTTGTTGTGGTGAGAAATGCTGTTGAGAATTTCTTAATTCCCCTTTGGAAAAAAGACAGGTTGTGCTGTGTGCAGAAATCGTTATTCAAAAATTACAGACTCTGGTTGTTTCTATGGAAACATTTTTTCACCTTATGCAAATGAAGCAAGAGGCATGAAAACAACGCCTTCCTTTTCTGCCCCCCCTTCTTTCTTTTTGGAACCTTGAAAAGCGGCTGCTGAAAGTTGCGTCCTCTGCAGGGTGCTGAAGGCGGCCTCTGACACTGTGAGAATTTGCTTCATTCGCTCCGGGGCCTTTGGGACCCTGGGCGAGCCGAGACTCAGGGTTCCCCGGCCAATTACTCTGAGGCCCAGCTCCATTTACTCCCACTCTGATCATTACAGAAGGGTGGGTGTCAAATGTCACTCCAGAGTGTCTCCCCTGTCCCCTTGAAGGGGAACCCCTGCTTCCCACCACAATTCCTTCAGGAATCTCCACAGCAGGACGGAAACTCCCCACCCCCAGAGCACCCATCGTTTGCCCAGCCTGGACTGGCATTCTGTTGACCAGCCAACCTCTGCACCCACTCCTGCCCTCATCTCTGCCTCCACGGGGGCTCCCAGAGCCAAGGAATGGGAATGTTGGGCCTATCTTTCCTCCGGTTTTGATTCAAGCTCCCACATTGGTGCCTTCCAACTGTGTGGCCTTGGACAAGTCTCTTTGCCTCTCTAAGCTTCGTTTTCTCCCGTCACCACCACCCTGCATAGCTGGGGGTGATAGCACCCACCTTGCAAGGTTGCAGGGAGGGTAACATGGAACAACCATCTTCAGTACTTAGCACACAGTAGGGATTAAATGTGTAGGAATCCCCCAAGTTACTCCTAGAGGAGCGGGCAGCCAGGGTGAGAAGAGGCTCGCTGGTGTGTGTGCTGCATGGAATGTGGCCGCCCCGGGGAAATTTGCTTGAAGCCATCCAAGAATCCCATCTCCAGCTGTTTGTGGCTGGGGCGGCCACCAGGAGGCAGTGTCTCGCAGCAGCCACAGCGCCAAATTTGTAGCCCAGAGACCTGGGTTCAAGCTCCAACTCAGAGGTGTCTTCACTGGCTGATCTTGGAGACTATTTCCCCTCCCCAAGCCTCTGTTTTCTCATCCACAGGGGGCCACATCATCTCCTGCACGCCCCACAGGCTGCGAGGGGACCCCTAGCTAAAGGCTGTGGGAAGTGGGCAGATGTACCCTGACTGACACAAAATTGGTACCAAGAGTGGTTCCAGGTGATGGATGGGATTTGGGGATTGGTTTGGTCATGCCTTTGGACTTGAACACAGAGCTGAGCTCCTTGCCAATGGGAAATGGGATGTTAGTAACCCCTATATGGCTCAGCATTGCCATCAATCAACTATCACCTGCTGTTGACTGCGATGAAGTGGCTCCCATCTAAGGAACCCATGTGGCTCCTGAACTTGACCATAACAGCAGTAACGATGACTATAAAGATTTTGGTGAGGTGTGGATACTTTTGAGTGTACGCAAGCTCTTACAAAGAGAAAATGGAAAGCTTGGATCCGTTAGCCTTCAGCTCAAGTCACAGTCTGAGAACCAGCGAGCTGTGGTGACAGCTGTAAAAGAGGCTCTTATTTCATTTAGCTGCAGGGCTGATGCTGATGAAAATCAGATACAAGTTTAATTGTGCAGGCTGCTGAGGTATAACAATTGAATTCATGCTCTCAACAAGTTTCTCAGGTGAAAGTTAGAGCCCTGATTAGTGAAGAATCAGATCTCAAAATTTGGAATGAAAACATCTGATTGGATCCAAATGAGACTGTCAATCTTGAGTCCCCAAGTCACACGGAGCCTCCCTTGCAAGTGGAGGTGACTAGCCATCTCATGTCAGAAGAGACTGGCTCTCCTCTGCTTGAAAACCATGGGATAAACTCACCCAGGGCAGATGCCCTGGAAGGAGGTGCCCGTTCATCTCAAGATCCATCATAGCTACCCTGTTGTCACTAGACCCACAGCTGGGCTCCAATCCCAGCATGCTGCAGGGGCAAGTACACACTTTACCACCAAAAGAATTACAAGACTTTGCTTCTATATGTGGGCAGAAACCTGGGTACCACGTGCAGAGTGGATTCTAAGGGTGTTAGACCACGGAGGGAGAAATATTAATACAACATCAGACCAGGCCCCATGTTTTGGCATAGCTGCACTTATGAGAGAATCTGAATTCAAAGTGCTAGTTTGTGTAACTATGCATTAATCATCTATCGTCACATAACAGATTACCACAAACTTCAAGGCTTACAACAGCACACACTTTTAATCTCACAGCTTCTATGGGGTAGGAACCTGGGCATGGCTGAAGTGCCTCCTCTGGGCCAGGATTCTCACGGGGCAGCAATCCAGGTGTCAGCCAGAGCTGCAGTCTCATCAGAAGAGTTCCCTGGAAAACCATCCACTTCCAGGCACATGAGGGTGTTGCAGGAGTCAGTTCCCTGCAGGCTATTGGGCCGGAGGCCTCAGTTACTAAGTGGCCTGGCTGAAGGCTGCCCGCATGGACCTCTTCAGCATGGTTGCTTACTTTATCAAAGCCTGCACGCTCAGAAGGCAACGGAGAGAGCCTGCTACCACCTTATAGAAGCTAATCACAGCAGTGACCACTCATCAGCTCGGTCATATTCTGTTGGTTCGAAGCATGTCACAAGCCCACCTATACTGAAAGGAAGGGAGTTACATAAAGGAATGAATAGCAGGAGACGGGGATCTTTGGAAGTTTTCCTGCCACCAGCGGAAGGTGGAGCTAACAAATTATTTGGTTGGTTCTTGACTAAAACTTGGACTCACCTGTGGACTCACCTGTGACCTCCAGGTAATGAAACTGAGATGGCAGAGCTTCCCTGGCATGAGGCGGAGGAGGGAACTCAAATGCTTAGTGGGTAGGAATGCTGGGCTGGATCTATCAAGTGAAACCTGCACACCCATCCTTCAACTGTGTTCTGCAAGAGGGCCCAGGAGATACTTCCTTCCCCGAGGAATTGAAAAATACAGTGGTGAGCGGCACGCCTGCATCCCTGAAAATCTCTATGGTTGCAGTCCTTTATAGGCCAGGCATGACAGCAGGGGATGCTGCCACCGAGCTGCGTGCCCTGATTTCAATGGGAATGATGAGATTGCAGAGTGGCAGAAGCCACGTGGCATCATCACTTCACTGCCAAAGACAAAGTGGGTACATCCAGCATCAAGGACAGCAGGGATGCAGAAGCAATCAACACACCTTGGCCCACACAGATCTTTGGTGGCGGCAAATTCATCATGGTGTCCCCGGGAGTGAAAGAGATGGGCAGCCTGCTACAACCTTGGTTTAGATAGGAAACGCACCCGGGAGAGCACAAGGCCTGGTAGCCTCGAGTCTGACTTAAGTCGTTGCAATGAAGAATCATGGCCTCTTACCCGACTTCCAGATCTCAGCAAATTCATAGACCCCGAGCGACTTGGTCGAAGGGGAGGCCAGCATGGCTGTGGATACTGTCCACCTTCCTCCAAGCCATGTCCAGGGGGACCTGTGGCCTTTTACTACAGGGAGTGTGCAACAGGGAAAGGAAATGCCTAGATGGTTTGAGGATTGCTAGATAGTGGTTCTGAACTAATACTAATTCCTGAGGGCCCAAAATTCCACCATGCTCCAGCAATCTAAAAGCAGGTGGACAGTGGAAAGATGATAGATGGACTCTTAACTCAGGTCTGGTTCACAGTGAGCCCAGTTGGTCCATGGGTCCCACCCCCACCAGTGGTTATCTCTCCAGCTCTTACATGTATAGTTGGAGGAGACATACTTAGCAATTGTCAGCATCCCCACATTGGCTCTGTGACCCATGTGATGAGGGCCATTATCTCAAGAAGGACTTAGTGGAAATCCCTGAAACTTCCACTCCCATTCAAGTGAGTGAACCAAAGCTATACTTTCTCCCAGGGGAATTTCAGAGATTAATGTCACTTTCAAGAAGCAGAGATGTTCATACCTACCACACTCCATGGAGTTTCCCAGTTTGTACTGTTCAGAAGTCAGGTGGAACGCTGCCACCAGCAGACACAGCAATGGTTTCTCTGAATTGGAAGATGAGGCTATCACCTGGCTGTTTTGGACTCCTTGAGCCACTGGATCAACACACAAAGAAAAGAAATGACTCTACTTGCTGCAGTGATTGATCCTGATTAGCAAGGGGAAACTGGGCTTCTGCTACACAATGAGGACAGAGAGGAACGTATCTGAAACTCAGAGGATTCTCCAGGGCCCCTCTCTTTGTTCTCCAGTGACCAATAGTAATGGTGTCTTAGCCTGTTTGCTAAAACAAAATACCACAAATCAAACGGCTTATAAACAACAGGAATTGATTTCTCACAGTTCTGGAGCCTGGAAAGTTCAAGATTAAAGCACCAGCAGATTCAGTGTCTGATGAGGGCCTGCTTCCTCATAGATAGATAGCAGTTTCTCGTTGTGTTCTCACGTGGTGGGAGGGGCAAAGAGCACTCTGGGTTTTTGTGTGTGTGTGTGTGTGTGTGTGTGTTTTTTATAAAGGCACTAATCACAGTCATGAGGGCAGCCCTCATCATCTAATCTCCTGTTTTAGTCCATTTTGTGTTGCTATAACAGACTATTCCAGACTGGGTAATTTATTATAAACAGAAATGTATTTGACTCAAGGTTCTAAAGACTGAGAAGTCCAACAGCATGGTGCCAGCATCTGGTGATGGCCTTCATGCTGTGTCATTCCATGGTGGAAGGCAGAAAAGCAAGGGCAATAGTGAAGGAGGAAGGGGATCCAAACACACTTTTATAACACACCCACTCTCATGATAGCTAACTCACTCCCACAATAATGACATTAATCCATTCATGAAGGCAGAGTCCTCATGATCTAATCACCTTTTATCAGACCCTGTCTCCCAGCATTGTTGTATTGGGTATTAAGTTCCCAAAACACAAACTTTGGGGGACACATTTAAACCATAGCATCTCCCAAAGGTCTCATGACCTAACACCGCCACCATGGGGGTTAAGATTTCAGCATATGAATTTTGGAGGGACATAAACATTCACTCCATAGCCTTTTTCTCTTGGCCCCCCAAATTTAATGGGCTTCTTGCATGCAAAATGCATTCATTCCATCCCAATTGCCCAAAACATCTTCACTTGTTTCAGCATCAACTCAGAAGTCTAAAGTCCAAAGTCTCATCTAAATATCATCTGTGTCAGATATGGATGAGACTCAAGGTATGATTCATTCTGAGGCAAATTGCTCTCCAGCTGGGAGCCTGTGATATCAAACATGTTATGTGCTTCCTAAATACAATGGTAGAACAGGCATAGGATAGACATTCCCATTCCAAAACAGAAAAATAGGAAAGAAGGAAGGAGTGATAGGTCCCAGCCAAGACCAAAAACCTAAAGGCTCAAAAATAATCTTCTTTGGCTTGGTTATCTGCCCTCCAGGCTCACTGGGGTGGGGATCCTGCCTGTTGAACACACAGTGGTAGTGGTCCTGCCTCCATGGCTGTGCTGGGCACACCCCATACTACAGCTCTCACAGGTTGGGATTTCATGCCTGTGGCACTCTCAGGCTAGAATCATATTCCAATGGCTCTGCTGGTCTGGGTTTGTGGAGATGGTCCCACCCACTGGCTATGGTGGGTATTATTCTAGTAGGGGCTGTCTATGATGGTCTTGTCCCTGCAGTGTTTCTCTCTCTGGGCCCTGAGGCCCTTTGGAGCATCCTTTGAAATCTAGAGGGAGGCGGCCAAGCCTCTACAGCTTTGCTGGGCACAGTGTATGCCACACTAGGGCCTGCAGAAGCCACACCTGGGGTGGATAAGGAGCTCAGCACTGGAGTGCATGGAGGGAAATGGAGGCTGCAGTGCAGTATGGCAGGCAGGTACTCTGGGCCTGTGAGGGAAAGAATAGCCCCCAATTCTTCCATCATTTTGGACAACAGGTTCTGGCTTCTGTTCAGATCAAGCTTGTCCAACCCATGTCCCATGGGCCTCATGTGGCCCAGGACAGCTTTGAAGCCCAACACAAATTCATAAACTTTCCTAAGACATTATGAGATTTTTTTTTTTTCTCAATTTTTTTTAGTTCATCAGCAATGGTTAGTGTTAGTGCATTTTGTGTGTGGCCCAAAATAGTTCTTCTAATGTGACCCAGGGAAGCCAAAAGATTGGACACCCTGGTTTACATGGTTGACTAATCTTCCCTGTTGTCTTAATGAATAGCTCCTGGCTTCTGTTGAGATGGCCAATCCATACTTATCTCTCTCTCTCTCTCTTTTTTTTTTTTTTGAAAAGGAGTTTCTCTTCTGTCACCAAGGCTTGTGTGCAATGGTACGATCTTGGCTCACTGCAACCTCTGCCTCCCGGGTTCAAGCGATTCTCCTGCCTCCGCCCCCTGAGTAGCTGGGACTACAAGCATGTTCCACTATGTCTGGCTAATTTTTGTATTTTTAGTAAAGACAGAATTTCGCCATGTTGACTGGGCTGGTCTCAAAATCCTGACCTCAGGTGATCCACCTGCCTTGGTCTCCCAAAGTGCTAGGATTACAGGTGTGAGCCACCGTGCCTGGCCCATACTTATCTATTTATCAGTCATTTAGCCACATCCTTGTTCTCTCTCAAATATGTTTTGTCATTTTTTTCCAATATGGATAGGCTGAAAATTTTCCAAATGTTTAATTTCTGCTTCTCTTTTGATTGACAATTCTGTCTTTGACTCATTTCTGTTTTCTCACATTTTACTATCAGCAGTCAAGAGAAACTAGGCTACACCTTCAACACTTTGCTTAGAAATTTCCTCCATCAAATACCCAATTTCATTGCTCACAAACTCTACCTTCCACAAAACACTAGAACATGAACACAATTCAGTCAAGTTCTTTGTACTTTGTAACAAGGGTGGTCTTTCCTTCCTTGTCCAATGATACATTTCTCCTTCTGTCTGAGTCCTCATCAGAATGGCCTGTACCACCCATATTTCTACCAACCTTCTGTTAATGACTGCTTAGGTATTCTCTAAGAAGCTTGAGGCTTTTTCTGCAGCTCTGCTCCTCCCTCTCTGGGCCCTCAATAGAATTCCCCCTTATGGTCCACTCACAGCAATGTAGGCTTTTCCTAGAATGCACCTCAAAACTCTTGGCAGTCTGTACCCAGTTCCAAAGCCACTTCCACATTTTTAGGTATGTGTTACAGCAGCACCTTTACTTCTCCATACCAATTTTCTGTCTTAGTCCATCTTGGCTGCTATAACAAAATACCATAAACTAAGTGTCTTATAAACAACAGAAATGTATTTCCCATTGCTCTAGAGGCTGATAAGTACAAGATCAAGGGGCTGGCAGATTTGGTGTTTGGTAAAGGTCTAGATTCCTCATAGACAACATCTTCTTGTTGTATCCTCACATGGTGGGAGTGGAAAGCTAGCTCTCTGGATTTCATTTGTAAGGGCACTAATACCTGTGAGGAGTGCTCACCTCTCAAAGGCCCCACCTCCTAATACCATCACCTAGGGGTTTTGGATTTTAACGTATAGATTTTGCAAACATTCACATCTTAGCAAATGGTTAATGGAAAAGAACAGCAACCAAAAACGTGCATGGTGACAGAGGACTCACAGCCTTCACAAAGGGAGACTAGGCTCACTCCACCTGTTAGAGGCCAGCTGAGGTTCTGGCTAAGGACAGGGGAAATGCAGAATGGGTAGTTGAAGAAGGAAGCCATTGATATCAATTCTAGCCTCACCATTACCTTACAGAAATGAGCCCCATAGTAGTTATTTTCTAACTTGTTTGTTTTATGTGCATACTTATCTGTATAGGCTAATCGTTTGTTTGTTTGTTTTTTTCTTTGAAACTGGGCCTCACTTTGTTGCCCAGGCTGGAGTGCAGTGGCATGATTACCACTCACTACAGCCTCAACCTCCCAGGCTCAAGTGATCCTCCCATCTCAGCCTCCCAAGTAGCTTGTACCGAGGCAAGGCAAATACCACCATGTCCAGCTAATTTTTAAAATTTTATGTAGAGGTGGGGTCTTCTTATGTTGTCCAGGCTGGTCTTGAACTCCTGGGCTTAAGTGATCCGCCTGGTCCAGCCTCCCAAAGTGCTGGGATTACAGCCATGAGCCACCACACCCAGCCTAGACTAATTATTTTCTTCCCCCTCCTTTCCATTTTTATTTTATATCCAAACTGTTGGAAGTTAATGTCAGAGGTTAGTGTGTAGGTAATAAAATATTTAGTGGAAATGCAAATGAATTTGAGGAGTAATTCACACAGTCAGTGACAGAAACAATGGCTGCTGGACTGCATGTCTCCTCGTTTCAGGGAGAGGGCAGAAACTGTCACGTGTAAGATCTGTAGCTGGATCTTGTTAGATGGAGATATAAAGTTGTTTTGTTGCTGTACAGGAGTCCAAATGTGTGTAGTACACATGGAAGGTGAGTAGCCAAAGGGGTGGACCATGCCAGTTATCAATGTATTGTCTCCCAGCTCCAAATCTGCCCTGCATTGGCTGTTGTATTAAAAAGGGAGCTGGTGCCTTTGTGATTTTCTTTGCCTGCCGACACCACGTTAAGCTTTGTCAGCAGAGGGCGCTGGAGAGACAGGACAGGAGGCAGGGATTTTCCCTCCTGGTTCTGGGTGCTGACTGGGCAGGCTCCTGCAGTGTGGGCGGCCTCCCCAGCAGTGCGGTGAACACAGTTGGCAGCTTCCCTCTGCTCTCTCTAGGGTGGGTTTGTAGCAGATATCTCCCCATGAACAGCCTCCCCAGCAACCTAAAGGGTGGATTTCCAGCAAGCTCTGTTGGTGCAGCCCACAGCCACATCCACTAAGCCACAGCTGTGCCCTCCCCTCTGAGCCCAGGTTGGGGGAGGGTCTTCCTTGGCTGCTCTATCTCAGAGCTGGGGTAGCAGCTGCTCCTTACACCTGCAACCACTAGGTTCTTTCACGTTCCCTTCACTCCTTACTACCCAGTCCCTCATTACTGCAGATCCCTGTTATAATCAATAATCTATCAACTTTCCTTGATCAGATTACTGTGTGGATTCTGTCTCCTGTCTTGAGTCTCGCTGCTACACTGAGCTGAAAACCAGGAAGTTAGGGCATGGCTTAGAATGATTTCAACTGCAATAAGTCCATCTTAAGAGGTCAGTGTGTGCCAGTCACTGCACCCTGAGATACAGCCACCAAAGGGGCATAGTCTCTGCCCTGGCAAGTTTACAACCTAGGGGGATAGACAGACACTAGGCAAAGTGTCACGGGCAAAGATGTGGCTGCACGAGAAAATGTCCTATAGTGTTGAGAGCTGTGAAGCAAAATTAAAAGGGCAATTCAACACAGTGGCCATGGCTGGGAATGGGCAGCAACTCTAGGGGGTGTTCAGGGAAGGCCTCTGTGTGGAGGTGATGTTTGAGCTGAGATTGAAGAAGCACAAGGAACAACTGGGGGGGAGGTATCGTTCCTGGTGCACAAATAGCGATTGCAAAGGCCCCAAGGTGAGCATTGATCTGGCATTTTTGTGCAACAGGAAGAAGACTAGGAGTTCCAGGAAAACAGGAGGGGGAAGTGGTAGAGAACAGGTCTGAGAAAAGACAAGGGACAGATGATGGGGGCCTTGCAGGCCAGAGTGGATGTTATTTGAAGTCAGTAGAAAGTCCCTGGAGGGGTTTAATCCAAATAGGCATAAAAAACATTTTTTTAAAATGTGAAGATTCCCTTTGGTAGGATGGGGGGAAGTGGGAGACATTGCACCCCATTTAGTGCTGCATTGCAGCATGTTACTGTTGCTGTTGCTGTTGTTGTGAACACCTTGTGCATGTTTTGTTCCCACAGTCATTAGTTTTACAGCTCCCTCCTCCAGGCAGTCTTCTCAGACCTTCGCTGGCCAAGCTCATCACCTCCTCTTTGCTCTGCAGTTCCACCCCAAGCCTCTTGTGCTCTTCCCGGCTGCTCTCACTCATTCACAGTGGAGACATCTGTCTCCTGGTCAGTCCCTTGCCCCTTCCTGTCTCCGCCACTGGGATCCCACTCGCTCAGTGAGGACAGCATTGACCGGCCCACTGAGGTCAAGCAGACTAAATGAGGCCGGGAACAGTGGCTCACACTTGTAATCCCAGCACTTTGGGAGGCCGAGGTAGGTGGATCACTTGAGGTCAGGAGTTCGAGACCAGACTGGCCAACATGATGAAACCCCATCTCTACTAAAAATACAAAAATTAGCCGTGCATGGTGGTCTGCACCTGTAATCTCAGCTACTCGGGAAGCTGAGGCAAGAGAATCGCTTGAACCTGGGAGGCAGATGTTGCAGTGAGCCGAGATTGTGCCATTGCAGTCTGGGCGACAGAAAGAGACTCCATCTCAAAAAAACAAAAACAGACTAGATGAATACAGCTGACACCATACCTCGTACCAGGAATGTTCAACCAAAACAGCAGAAATAAGACCCTGTGAGATAGGCAGGGTGGCAAGTGCTCCTGTCCCCATTGTACAGAGTAACAAGACCAAGGTCCAGAGAGGTGCTCAGGGTCACACAGCACATGGGTGGTGCCAACTCCAGGGTCAGTGCCACAGAACCTGGCCTCTCTGCACCTCTTGTGTAGGAGCAAGGCACACAGCTTTCTTGCTGGTGCAACTGGGGAAACCGAGGCCAAGTCCCAGACCACCCAGCTAGGAGAAACATGTGCCTGTCACACTCAGGTTGGTGTGACCGAGAGTGATCAGGCACTGGTTTGCCTGGGCGGGCCATTGCCAGGGCGGGAGAGGGCAGGTCAGGCTCTCTCTGGCCAAGAGGGACGCAAGGGCTAGAAAATCATTACAGGTGGATGAATTATTCACAGCACCGTCAACCTCCTCAGGCCCCGACTGCGCTGAACAGCCCAGCGCATCTTATTACCCATGTGTGATGGCCTCTTTCTCTGTCTCAGAAGAAAGTGATTCAACACCATTAAATATTAATTTGGGGCAGCAGACACAGCGGCCACTCACATACTGGCCCTTCAACACTGCCCCAGCAGTCACAGATGACGCCAACCCAGGAACTGGAGACGTGGCCAGCAGGGCCCAAGAGGGCACACCTTTCCTCCAGCCCAAATCACAAGACCCCCGCAACAGCCTCACACCTCAGTCTATAACCTCAGGTGCACCGGAAATGCTGCTTACTTTGTGTTCCTAAAATGGAGTTTCATGTTGATTTTGCACACTGTTCTCGATCTTGGTTTGGGGTCCCTGTCTCTGCCCAGTCCCTCCCGGGGCTAAGAATCAGAGGAGGGGGGTCTGTACTAGTTTGCTGCAGCTGCCTTAACAAAGGGCCACAGACTGAGGGGCTCAAGCAACAGAAATCTATTCAGTCGGGGTTCTGGAGGCTAGAAGTCTGGGATTGAGGTGTTACCAGGGTCACACTCCCCTGGAGGCACTAGGGGAGGATGCTGTCTGGCATCTGAGTCTGGTAACTGGACTCTCTGAAGTCTGGTAACTGCTGGCAACCTTTGGCTATGGCCAGATCATTCCCATTTCTGCCTCCGTCTTCCTATGGCTTCTCCCCAGGTCAGGTGTGCCTCTGGGGCCTCTCCTCTTCTTCTTTTTGTTTTGTTTTGTTTTTGAGATAGACTCTTGTTCTGTCGCCCAGGCTGAAGTGCAGTGATGCAATCTTAGCTCACTTCAACCTCCGCCTCCCAGGTTCAAGCGATTCGCTTGCCTCAGCCTCCCGAGTAGCTGGGATTACAGGTGCCCACCACAATGCCTGGTTAATTTTTGTATTTTTAGTAGAGATGGGGTTTCACCATGTTGGCCAGGTTGGTCTTGAACTCCTGACCTCAGGTGATCCTCCCTCCTCGGCCTCCCAGAGTGCTGGGATTACAGGTGTGAGCCACCACACCCAGCCTCTCTCCTAAGAACACCAGTCCTTGGATTAGGGCCCACCTTATTCTGGAATGACCTCATGTAACTGAATGACATCTGTGATGCCCCTGTATCCCCCAGGCCTGTCTATCCGTGTCCCAGGTCCCCTGGATTGGAGTTACCTGCTCATGTGTCTGCCCTTCGGGGTCAGCTCCTTGGAGTGGGGTCCAGTTCTCTATCACCAGCCTCAGCCCAGGTCAGGGCTCCAAAGGTGTAAGCTGTTATCAAGATCAGTTTACCTCCTAGCCCTTCCTCCTCTGCCCTGGGCCCCCCACACCGTCCTCACGCCCCTCCACCTTCAGCCGGCCCCTGTCCCCTCAGTTCTCCCACTCTGGTCCTCTCCACCCAGGCTTCCAGAGCACGACAAGGATTCCGGCCCCCACAAACCAGACTAGAAGCAGAGGCTTGAGACAGCCCAGACTACCAGGAGGCAGTGGCAGGGCGGACACTTCAACCCAGACCCCCCAACAGCAGAGCCTATGCTCTTAACGCCCGGCCTGCCAGGGCCCACCACATCCTGACTCCAGAGGCTTCCTCAGCAGGGTCCGTGGCTCGTCTTCTTTCACACTCGTGATTCACATTCTGAAGACACCATATTGCAGGAACAGCACATTCTCCAGGGCCCACATTGGAAGAATGCACGTATCAGGACAGCCCAGGACTGACTGAGCATCCCCCATGAGGGATTTGTATTTCCGTCATCCCCACTTCCCCGGGAAGCAGCCAGGACCCTCAGAGGAGGGATCAGGGAGATCTGGGGAGCCTGCGGTGGCAGCTGTGATGACCTCCTGCGGGCCGGTATCCACTTAACCCAGAGCATCGGCTTGGTGGCCAGGAGCCTGTGCAGAGGCAGGGCACCGTCTCCCACCACCAGGGTGCCACCTGGCGATTTTAACCATAGTGCAGGCGCGAGCCACGGTCTGTTTGTATCTACATCTTTGTTGAACACTCATTCCTTTATGCAACAAAAGCTTGTCAAGGCCCTATGTGGGGCAGGCATCCCTCCACACACTGGGACACAGAAGCGAATAGACCCAGGTCCAGTGGATGAGACAGAAATAAGCAAGTCATTGCCCCATTGATTAATTCATGACATGCGAAGCCATGTCAGGGAGATGTGGGGCACAAGAAGCCCACAGCAGGGGGCGCCCAGAAGGCTCCCTGGAGGCAGAAACAGCTAGAAAGAGGGTGACCAATGAGAGGAGGAGACGGCCGGGCAGCGGAGGGGCCTCTGCAAGGCGGAGGGGGCAGCCCTCATGTTTGTTCCTCTCTGCATGTCGGCCCACACCCTGACAGTGCCCGTCACCAGGTGTGCTCACTCTGACGTTCACAAGTTGGCTGAGGGGCTCCTCTGCGTCAGGCTCTGCCTGGGCTCGGGGACATGCAGGTAGAACCCACATCCTGCCTTCTGAAACATGCCCCAGCGCGTCCTCCCTCCTGCTCCCTTTCTCACAGTGCCCCCTCTGCCACGTGGCTCAGCCTTGAGGATTCTTGCTCTGGTGGGGGGTGGGTACCACTGAGAAGCGAGGGCATGATTGGGGTTGGGAGATGGAGCCTCTGACCTAGAAGCCTCCAGAGTGTTCTGGAAACTTGGCCAAGTCCTGGGAAGTCCCCATGGAGCTACTCAGGGGGGGTCTACAGGATGGCAGAGGGAGGCGTCTCGGGCAAACCCTGCATGTTAGGCCTTACTTACAGCCGGCAGCAGATCCTCACCACTCCCTCCACCAGCCTGGTCAACGCATCCTCCACCCTGAAGCCAGTGAGGTATAAAAAGCCAACTCCCACTATGTCACGCCCCTGCTTAAAAGCCTTCATGGATCCCCACTGCTCCCAGCAAAGAGGTCAACTCCCAAACTTCCTGGGCCCTTCTCCTGTCCCAACCTCACATGCCTCACCCTCCCCGGAAGGTTCATTTCCACCTTGTCTGTCTTAGACTCCTCTGCATCCCCCAAATGCCCTCTCAGTGTGCCCTCCTCTGGAGTGCCCTCCTCTGGGAAGCCCTCCCTGACTTCCTTCCTAGCAAACCACAATCCCTTGTGCTCAGCTCTGCTCCAGCCCAGAGCTCAGGGAACAGGACCTGTCTCGCTCCACATCGTCTCCCCTCGGGCTTTCAGTTTCTCAGGGCCAGGGGCCGTTGCTGCCCCTGTCTCCCCGGCGCTGCTGCCCCTGTCTCCCCCGGCGCTGCTGCCCCTGTCTCCCCTGGTGCTGCTGCCCCCATCTCCCCGGCGCTGCTGCCCCTGTCTCCCCTGGCGTCCTCCCATCCATTCGTTCATACTTAGTGCATTTCTGTGAGCCAGGCCCAGGTCAGGCAGGAGCCTTGCCCTGTAAGAAGTATTCCAGGAAAGGTGCCAGGTCCCCTGTTGTGCCAGATGCTAGAGGTGAGCTTTCTCTGAGCGTCCTTGGAATGACCTTGTGGTGAAGGGATGGCTGCACTCCCTGAACAGGTGAGGAAGCCGGGCTTGGAGAGGGGCAGTACCTGGCCCACCATTTAGTGCTGTAATTCAACCTGCCTCACTGCAAACACTGAGCTGGGCCGGCACCCAGAAGCCCGATGGCGGAGACAATTTTCAGGGAAGGGGCATCTTCCTGAGATCTAAGGCCTGCAGGGGGCAAGTCAGACAAGAGCAGGGCCCTGCCTCAGGGGGCTGGAGACAGTGACCAAGGCTGAGGCCCAGCAGGCAGCGGGGACTGTGTGCCCAGGGCTGGGGTCAGGCTGAGGGAACAGGGGACAGCAGGGACACCCTGCCTCCAGTCAGGCCCGGCTGGGAGGAGGGCTGAGTGGATGGGTGGGGCCAGCCTGGGGACCTCAGCAGGCCCTGACAGCAGGCACCATGCCCCTAAACACAGCAGGCCATGCGCCCTGCAGGCCTGGGCCTCTCCTGGACCCACAGGCCTCCCTGAGCCGAGGAGTCTTGAGCAATCAGGAATTCCCCACAGGTGAACCAGACAGAAGTTTCGTGCTACAAACACACACCGTTCCCCGACAGGAGAGCCCACACCCTCGGATGAAACCTAGAGAGGGAAGGGGCAGGCCAGGCCTTCTGCTGCGACAAGACAGGGCTGTTGGTACCCAGGGCTCCAGGGCACTGAGGGGCATCGATGCCAAGGCCACATCCACCCAGCCCATGGGGTGGGAAGGCACAGGCTGGGAGCCCCCAACGTGGGCTTGGGGCCTGGCTCTGCTTCTTCAAGATGAGACCCAAGTCCATCCCCTGGGTGTCCTTCTCTCCCAATCAGCCACCCCTGCAGCCCTGTATCCTCACACCTCCCGCCTCTGCACACATCTCAGATATGAGGACTGGTTCAGCCACTAACAACTGGCACAGGCCTGGCACATAGTGAGTGAGGGAATGACAGAAATAACGCCAGGTTGCAGGGAACGTGTGGAAACTAAGTGAGAAGGCCCACGAAAGGCCTCATGTGTCCGGCATCACACACAGCTGGTGCAAAGTTGAGGCCTGCCCCTCTCTGTTCCGTTCTCTAGAACTCAGCTTGGTGTCCAAAGCCAGGAGCTTGAGGCCAGGCCTGGAAGGCCAAGCTCAGAATTCTGGGATGTATGTGAGGTGCCACTCCTCCCTGCCGTCCCCCATCCAGCCACCTCCAAAGATCCAGCTCCTAAGTATACGACAGGCAACATGGCCAGGAAATCTGCCGTGGCCCCAGGTGCATCAGTGCTGCCCTCCACAGACACATGGCAGCACGCGATGAGGGCAGCTGCTGCGGCTTGGAAGTTAGGGGCAGCGAGGAAGTTGTGCTTTGTGGGAATCGCAGGACACCTCCCAGCTCCTAGGACCAGCCCCCAGCCCTGCCACTGGCCACGCCCCACACCTCCCTCCTCTCATGTGCCCAGAGAGGAGTTTGCCAGGACATCCTTGTCCTCCACTGTCAGGCAAACCTTCCCCCTAATCCAGGGCTACGGTCGGTCCCCTCTGGGCCCAGAGCCCATGTAGACCCTGCCACGTTACAAGAGACACCCAGAGATAGGTGCTCTCAGAAGGGGAAGGGGGGTCAAGTTCACTGACTGCCCAGCAGCTGGCACTGAATGCCCACAACACCACCTTGAGGTAGGTGGTGCTGACCCTCATTCTATAGATGAGGAAACAGGCGGTCTCATGGCTGAGACATGGTGGTGATTATGTCTGTGAATTTTCAAGTTGAGTGCACCTCATTTAAAGCTCACCCTCAGCCTCAGATTTCTCACCTGTAGCCTGGCGATCGGGATACCTTCCCCTTGGATGACAGTGACAATTGATTGAGATAATCTTTCCCCAAAACCATCAGCACTGATTGAGCACCTACATCCTGGGATGTGCCAGCGGCTATCCCAGGAGCTTGGGATGCATCCGTGAACAAAACAAAAGAAAAAAAGTGTCTGTCCTCGTGGAACTTACATTGGAGTCAGGGGAGGCAGAAAATAAACAACCAATTAGAAAGCAATATGATGCCAGGTGGCGGCAAATGTTTTAAAGAAAATACATCTGCCAAAAGGGGGACACAGAGGGGTGGCATTGCTGATGCACGTCCTCTCACACGTTGTCAGGAAAGGCCTCTCTGAGAAAGTGGAATTTAGGCAGAGTCAGAAGGAACAGAAACAGTGAGCCACATGGTGTCTAAGTAAAGGGCATTGAGCAGAGGGCACAGCCAGTGCAAAGGCCCTGAGGCAGGGGTGCAGAGCGCACAGCCAGTGCAAAGGCCCTGAGGCAGGGGTGCAGAGCACACAGCCAGTGCAAAGGCCCTGAGGCAGGGGTGCAGAGCGCACAGCCAGTGCAAAGGCCCTGAGGCAGGGGTGCAGAGGGCACGGCCAGTGCAAAGGCCCTGAGGCAGGGGTGCAAGTGCATGCAGGAGGAAAAGCACGGAGGCCCAGGGCAGGGGAAGGAGCAGGGAGTGGGGTTGGAGATGCAGCGGGGCCCACAGGCCGCGTGAGGACCTGGCCGGGGCCCTGTGCAGCCTCTGAGCAGATGTACTTTTATCAGCCTCCTCTGGCAAAGGCCAAAGCAAGAAGACCGGAGCGCAGGACACCACCGCAGTGGTCCACAGGGCAGAGGACCATGCCAGGACAGGGCAGGCGTCACGGAGGCCGGGAGAGGCAGTCGGCTTCTGGAGAGTCTGGAACTGCACTGTCTAATTTGGGAGCCACTAGCCCCAGGTCCCCAGGTGGCTCTTTTAATTTAAATTAATTAAAATTCAATGAGAAAGCAACGTGAGTTCCTCAGTCACACTAGCCCTATTCTGAGCGCTCGGTGGCCATGCTAGGGACACAGACAGAGAACACGTCCTGCCAGCCGCTCTAGGATCCGCAGAGCCAACGGGGCCACTTCTCGCCTGGATGTGAGTGGGAAGGAGGGGAGCCGAGGGCCCCCCAGTCACTGCGGCCCCCAGCACTGGGGAAACTAGCTGTTGTTGTTAGTTTTACTTGTATTCCTTCATTCCCATACAATTCGTTCCTGCATGACGGAGCAGATAGGCTTGGTCAGGGGATTGCCGAGCTTGGTGCAGTTTGTGGACCCCCATTCTGCTTCTCTCCAGGCTCAAAAGAGTCCTAGAAGACCCTCAAGGAAACATCCAGGAGGGGAGGCCAGCAGCCTCCAGCCCCCACCCATAGCCCTCTCCAAAGGCAGAAGGTTATCCCTGCAGCCACCACCCCCTGAGCCTGCAGCAGGCACGCTGGGTTAGGGGCAGGCACTGTGCCCCTTACGGCCCCAGCGTTGGGCAAGTCATCTTCCTTCTCTGGTCCTCAGTTTCCCCACTGTGGAATGATGGGCTTGCCTCATTCCGGTTCCAGGGCTCACGAGCAGGACAAAGCCCCAGCTTAGGGGATGCAGTGTGTGTGAGTGTGTGTGCGTGTGTGTGTGCGCGTGTGTGTGCATGTGCATGTGCGCACGTGTGTGTGCGCGTGTGTGTGCACGTGTGTGAGTGAGTGTGTGTGTACGTGTGTGTGTACGTGTGTGTGCGCCTGTGTGTGTGTGTGTGCGCGTGTGTGTGTGTGCATGTGTGTGTGTGTGCGTGTGTGTGTGTGCACGTGTGTGTGTGTTGGGGGTGTCTCAGGCACACTATGTCAACAGCAGAGATGATGAGGGGATGATTTCACTGGAGAATCCACCCAGCTCTGGCTGAGTCGTCCGCACCTTCAGAAGCCAAGAGGCCAATTGTGACCTTTCATCATGGTGATCTGCAAAGTACAGCCCCTGTCACTCAGGGGCCTGCGGAACAGCAGCTCCCGCTCTTAGAGATAAATGACTCTCCCATGTCTCCTGACTCTCCCGCACGTAACCTGCTCGAGCTTCCCAGCCAGCACCCGACGAAAGGGGACAGAGGGTGGTTTCTGTGGAAGGCTCACTGCAGACACCTCCAGGTTGGGCCGCGGTGTTTGTGTGATCAGGGCGGGACAGTAACCTCAGAGCCTGCTGCTCTACAGAGGAACCACTAATCGCAATGTGAATTTCCAGAGCCTCTCCGTCTGTGTTAGGGGAGGTGACGTCTGGCCCACCCCTGGTGGCTGCTGGCACATTTGGATAACAGTCCACACTTTAGAAAGAGCTGGCACCTCTGCCCCAGTGACCCCAAACAGATCCGCTGGCCTCATTTGACAGTAGCAAGATGGTTTAGGACCAGAGAATGGACATCCCATGCCAGAGAATGAACAGCCAGCCCCAGGTGCCCTTCAGCCCCTGCAGAGACCCAGAGAGGATGTCTCTGTTTCCAGGACAATGAGCATCCAGAGGCCGAGGCCACCAGCTTCTTTTCTGCTTCTTCCCAGGGCCATCTGTTGACCCAAACGTGGACCTTAATATAGGCTTGATCCCAAAAGTTCAAAACAGGAGTCAAGAGAGATCACAGATGGAGACCAGGCGAGAAGCATTTTCTGATGTACCAAGATGTAAACCAAACGCACGAGATTTTGAAGGTGTCTCTGTCCCTTGTTGACTCTCAGTCAGGAGTGGGGAGAGGATGCACCCCAGGTTATAACCGTATTCCTGCAGAATGCTGGGGTTCGGCCAACATTGAAAAAGGAAGAATGGTAGTTTATTTTCACGGGAAAAAGATGAAGTCAGAGTTTCCTCAGTGTAAATCCCGCTGCCCCCAGGAACTGCTCCTTGACCTCTGACACCTGCTGCTACAGGTGGGCCTTGGAGGAGCCCAGGGAGACAGAGGCCAGCCCAGTTCACTTGCTAGGGAAGCCTGGGGTCCCCTGTGAAGAGTGCTTGTCCCTGAGCTGCCCTCAGAGAGGACCATTGCTTTGCTGCTGGCTGCCCTGTCCCTGACATATGGAGGTCTCAGCATCCTCTCTGTGGGCTGGAGCACTGAACGGCAGAGGCAGGATGGGAAGAAGCGTATCACTAGTTCATGGAGGGCTCCTGGGGGCTTGCAGCCCACAGCCGGCTCTGCTGTTTGACTCTGGTGCTGCAATCTGCACTCCTGAGCACCCACTTCCCGAAAGCCTCTGCCAGGCTCAGAGCAGCCGCCTGGCTGCTGAGATGCCAGCCCTGGGCAAGAGTTGGCCTGCCCAGGTAGCTCTTGCAACAACGCTTTGACCCGGCCGCGTGGGGACCAGCTAATGAGGAGCAGCTGCCAGTAGGTGGGCAGGATCAGAGCACTGTCCCCAGGTGAAACCAGCCCAAGTTCCATCAAGAACACGGCTCACCCCGCTTAGCTTGCTAATCTAAACTCCATGCATCTTACGCTTTCGCTGTCTGATAAATAAATCCTCTGTAGCATGCCCTGCCTGTAGGATGAGGACAAGAACACAAGCGTTGAAGTCACAAAGTCCTGGGTTCGAAGCTGAACTCTGCTGTTTCATAGCTACAAAGCCCGAGGGAGCCAATTACCCTGTCTGGGCCCTGCTTCCTCATCTGTAAAATGAGGATAGTGACATCCCCTGTATGGGATTATTAGGGAGTTCAATTACATGTGGCAAGATAAGATCCTCCTAGCCCCAAATGGGCACTCAGAAAGTACCCCAAAAAGCATAGACACAAGGTGATGCATTGCTAAAAATAAAATGCACCCATGGGCTCATCACCGGATTCTAGACTTGTAATTACAGTTTGTCTTTAGGTCATCAAAACTTTTGGCCAATTTAGTTTAAAAATCCACCTTGCTGAGTTCACGCTGGCTCTGTGGAGCCTCAGTGTGGTGGACTCACCTTGAAGCTGGGGAGGAGGTGGGGGCTGCCTCCTCCTGGGAGCAGGGAAGCACACACACGCAGCCAGGGAGGCGCCTGCCCGGGGCGGTCCCCCGCACTGGAGTGGGTGTCACATGACCCTCCCTACAGAGATGAGCAATGAGGGATGGGGTGGGAGGGTACCAGGAGAAGCGTCAGCATCCACAGGTTTGCCCTGCCAAGGAGTCAGTTTGGGTTGTGAAAGGAAGAGGCGGTTTTTGGTCCCAAATGCTGATCAGGTTGTGTATCGACTTGAATAGTGCCACCCCTGCAAAAGTCACGTCGTCCGGAACCTCCCACCGAGCTCTCATTTGGAGGTAGGGTCCTTATAGATGCGATTAGTTGAGGTCCTACTGGACTTGAATAGGCCTTCATTCTGATGACGGGTGTCCTTAAAAGAAAAGGAGGCGGCACAGAGAGACACACACTGGGACGAAGCGCATGTGAAAATGCAGAGAAAGATTGGAGCCATGCAGTCAGGGGCCGGAAAGGCCAGGAGCCTCTGGAAGCTAAAGAGAAGCAGGGAGGGTCCTACGCAGGCCTCTGAGGGAGCATGGCCCTGCTGGCACCTTGACTCTGCACTTCTAGACTCCAGAACAGCCACAGACTAAATGCCTGTTCCTTTAAGCCTCCCAGTTTGCGATAATTTTTTATGACAGCCCCAGGAAGCTAAAACAGGCTGGGAGGGAGGTGTTGAGCTGTATGAAGAAAACAAGAGGGTGAGAGTCAAAAAGACCTGCCTTCCCAACCCAGCTCCCCAAAACCTCCCTTGGCAGCCCAGGTTCCCTTCCGTGACCCTCCATGGGCTCATCTGTGAAACAGAGCTGTCGAAATGGTCCAAATAGGTAATGAATGAGTATTCAGTTTTTGGAAGAGTTAATTCTCAAATGTGTTTATCAAATCCACTTTCCCCCCTGTTTTCCAACTGAATTTCTTTTCTTATGTCTTCTTCTATCTTTTGAATTTTGTATGTAGTTCGTTTATTTCCTTTATGCTTTTTTTGTTTTTGTTTTTTGTTTTTTTATTATTATAATTTAAGTTCTAGGGTACATGTGCACAACGTGCAGATTTGTTACATATGTATACATGTGCCACGTTGGTGGCTGCACCTGTTAACTCGTCATTTGCATCAGGTATATCTCCTAATGTTATCCCTCCTCTCACCCCCCACCCCATGACAGGCTCTGGTGTGCGATGCTCCCCACTCTGTGTCCAAGTGTTCTCATTGTTCAATTACCACTTATGAGTGAGAACATGCCGTGTTTGGTTTTCTGTCCTTGTGATAGTTTGCTCAGAATGATGGTTTCCAGTTTCATCCATGTCCCTACAAAGAACATGAGCTCATCCTTTTATATGGCTGCATAGTATTCCATGGTGTATATGTGCCACATTTTCTTAATCCAGTCTATCATTGATGGACATTTGGGTTGGTTCCAAGTCTTTGCTATTGTGAATAGTGTTGCAATAAACATACGTGTGCATGTGTCTTTAAAGCAACATGATTTATAATCCTTTGGATATATACCCAGTAATGGGATGGCTGGGTTAAATGGTATTTCTAGTTCTAGATCCTTGAAGAATCACCACACTGTCTTCCACAATGGTTGAACTAGTTTACAGTCCCACCAAAAATGTAACAGCGTTCCTATTTCTCCACATCCTCTCCAGCACCTGTTATTTCCTGACTTTTGAATGACTGCCATTCTAACTGGTATGAGGTGGTATCTCATTGTGGTTTTGATTTGCATTTCTCTGATGGCCAGTGATGATGAGAATTTTTTCATGTGTTTGTGGCCTGCATAAATGTCTTCTTTTGAGAAGTGTCTGTTCATATCCTTTGCCCACTTTTTGATGGGGTTGTTTGATTTTTTTTTTTTTTTTTTTTTTTTGTACATTTGTTTAAGTTCTTTGTAGATTCTGGTGTTTTTGTTTTTTTTTTGAGACGGAGTCTCACTCTGTCATCCAGGCTGGAGTGCAGTGGAGCCATCTCAGCTCACTGCAACCTCTGCCTCACAGGTTCAAGCAATTCTCCTGCCTCAGCCTCCCGAGTAGCTGGGATTGCAGGTGCCCGCCTGTAATCCCCGTGTTGCCCAGGCTGGTCTCAAACTCCTGAGCTCAAGCAATCCGCCCACCTCAGTCTCCCAAAGTGCGAGGATTACAGGTGTGAGCCAACACACCTGGCCTATTTTATTTTATTTTATTTTATCAGGGTCTTTCTCTATGACCTAGGCTGGAGTGCAGTGGTGCAATTATGACTCGCTGCAGCCTCTAACTCCTGGGCTCAAAGCAATTCTCCTGCCTCAGCCCCCTGAGTAGCTGGGACTCCTGATGCACACCATCATGCCCAGGTAATTTTAAAATTTTTTTGTAGAGACAGTGTCTTACTACATTGCCAAGGCTGATCTTGTACTCCTGGCCTCAAGTGATCCTCCCACCTTTGCCTCCCAAAGCACTCGTGATCACACACGTGAGCCATTGCACTCAGCAGCTGAAAATATTTGGTGTTATGAATTTGCCAGTGGTAATACTGCTTTGTTTATACCCTGTAAGTATTATTCTCAAGATCATTATTTTTTAAGTATTTTGCATCTGAAACGCTCACATCTTCTTTGACTCAAGATGTATGTAGTGGAGTGTTAGAGTCTTTTTCACTGTCTTTGGTTTTGTTATTTCTATTGTGTCGTGGGTGGACAACGAGGCCTTGGCAGCATCTGCATGTTGATATTTATTGAGGTCTACTCTGTGGCCTTATACGTGGTCAATGATCATAAATGCCCCATGAGGACAGAAAAGGAAGTATGAGCTCCTGTTACAGGGTGCAGACTTTGAGAAGTATCAAAGTTCATAGGGCCGTCTCAGTAGGGCTTGAGGGAGAATTCCAGACTCCTGGTTCCGCCCCTGGAAGGTCCTGGTCTTCTGGGTTGCATTTCGTCACCTGTGATCAGGCCTCCTGGCAGCCACCTCCATTTTCTTTGTCTTCAGCTACTTTTCCATTTTGCCCCAGTTCAGCATTTCTCAAAGTGAGGCCCATAGACCCCTGAACTGGAGTCACCTGGGGTTCCTGCCCACCAACAGCCTTTGGAATTTGGGTCTCAGAGGGTGGGGCCTAGGGGGTCTGCATATTTCACAAGTGTCTGGTCTGGGGACATGCTCCAGCTGTTCACAAGGCTCTGGGTAAATTTGATGTTTGCTGCGTTGGAAGTGCATTGGGTGCAGCCAAAGCACCAAGGTCCAGCTCTTTAAGGGCTCAAGGGCAGAGGCCACAACAAGCCGGGAGCTCCCAGGATGTGGCCGAAGGTGTTGGGAGAGCTGTGGAATCTGCCTGCCAGCTCACATGCCCCACACCCTCAGTGATATGTGGGGAGGGGGGCTGTGATGCAGGGTGGGAGACGCTGACCCTGGGGAAGAGAGTGCAGTGGGGGCTAGGGAAGAGGTGTCCTGGTGTCTGTCCAAGTCATGGTGTCTGATAGACCCTTTTGTCGAGCAGGAGGCATCCATTGCCTGCTATTGGGAGTAGAAGTCCGGGCACCCCTGCATCTTGGTCTCCAAGTCGCCAAGGAAAACACGCAGTGAGGCACTGGCTGGAACAAGGCTTTATTCACATGGAGAAGAAGGACAGGGCAGGATCAGTTGCAGTGGCGGGCACTGGTCCCCATGGCCAGCACATCCCTCCCAGCAGCTGAGGCAGGGCCATTGGCCAGCAGTCATCTCTCTTGTGTGGCAGCGGAAGAGACCTGCCCTGCTCCCCACAGTGGTGGGGGGTTGGCCAGATGCCGTATGATGCATAGGTTTAAGCAGGGCAAAGGAAGACACGGAGCCTGAATCAGGGAAAGGTCTTACCACACACAGTAACAAGCCCCACACAGGCTGTGAGGGCCCCTTTATCTCGGGGAAGGAAGAGTTCCAGGCCCAACGCCCATTCTTGCACTGCCGAGAAGGGGGGAACGGTGCATGAGGCTGCCTGTCCCTACACCTTTGGCTGCAGACGTGGCAGCAGATGCCCCAGGGCCCGGCCAGTGGGAGGATTGCTATTCATCTTTGCAGTTATTATCTGCAAATAATAACTTTTTAACTGCAAATAATAACTTTGATGTGGCTGGTCAAACCCTGCAGAACATCTGTGGGACCGTGGGGCTGTGGGATCATGGTACCCTGGAACAGACCCGGCCTGTCGGTGTCCTGGCAGACCCCTTCCACCCTGCGTACCCCGTCCGCAGCCCCAGCGAGCTTCTGCTTCAGTGGCCTCCCCCAGGGGTTCTGCGTAAGCTCCTGAAGCTGTGTTGGCTATGGTCCCAGAGAGCCGGATGGCCGGGCAGTTACAGCCTCCCAGAGCAGCACTTTGCCAACAACTGGCCAGTGCAGGAGTGCGAAAGCTCTGGCCCAGGTCAGGACAGGCTGGGGTGCACCTTATGCCCCAGGGCTCCCTGTGGAATCAGGCTGGAGCTGTCCTTGGGGGTTGTCCTGCCATCGCTCTTTGCTTGGCCTCCTCTCCTTCCCTGTTCTGCTTCCTGCTCCCTCACCAGTTTCTCCGCGGAGCATCCCTTTCATAGAGCACTCGCCCATGAGGCCTCAATTCAGGGAACCTGTCCTATGAGACATGAGCTTCTGGATGAAGACCCAATCTCTGTGCAAAGGAGACACCAGGAGGGGCACAGAAGGGAGTAAAGGGGCCAGAGACTGGTGGGCGTCAGGGACTTGGCCTCTGAGGACTGGCTCCAAACTCGAGGGGCCCTCCAGCCAGTGGGGACAATGGGAGATGGAGCGGGGAGAGTAACCCAGGGGCTTTTCCTTGATTGTGTGTTCTGGGACCCAACCTCTGTGCAGGAGCCATGGCCTCTTCTGCTGAGTGTCACTGGCTGGCCTGCTTGACGGTGGTCACTTTCATCTTGCTATTCCTTCCAGGCTGGATAAAGAGAAAAGGTGTGAGCATTCCCCCTCTGCCTTCACAGGGCCTCAATTCTGAAAGATCTGGGGAGATTTTTAGCACCTCTTCCAAGGCCAGTAGATACTGACAGCCAGCCAAGCCACCTCTTCTGTGTGGCTCCGTCCTCAATCAGGAATGCAGCGAGTGGGCCACCGTGGAGAACTCCAGCAGCATCCTGGGAGACAAGAGGCGGTGGGCCTTGGACTTTGCTTCTTGTCTTTCTGCACACTTGCTGTGTGACTCTGAGCAGGTTTCCCAACCTCTCTGAGCCTCAGCTCCTCATCCATACGATGAAGTAACAATGTCTATCACGTATATTTTTTCATGTGTATCTTTTGTGTCCTTGTTGGGGAACATCTGGCAGCCAATCCAAGCCAAAATTCAAAGTCAGGCAGGACAAAGCATTGGTGATGGGGCTGCTATGAACTGAACAACTGTGTCTTCCCAAATTCGTATGCTGAAGCCCTCATCCTGAATGTGATAGCATTTGGAGATGGGGTCTTTTGGTAGTAATTAGGTTTAGATGAAATCATGAGGGTGAAGTTTTTATAATAGGATCAGTGCCCTCAGAAAAGCATTCTCTCTCCCCCTACCCACCCCACCACCCCGGGGGTGTGTGTGTGTGTGTGTGTGTGTGTGTGTGTGTGTGTCCACCATTTGAAAATACAGCAAGAGGGCAGACCCTAAGGGCAGCCTCACCAGGAACCAAATCTGCCAGCACCTTGGTCTTGGACTTCTCAACCTCCAAAACAGTGAGAAATAAATATCTATTGTTTCAGTCACCCAGTTGATGGTATTTGGTTACAGCAGCTCAAGCTGAGTAAGACAGAAATGGATACCATGAAGCAGGGTGGTGCTGTAATAAATACCTAAAAACATGAAAGCAACTTTGGGACTGGGTGATGGGTAGAGACTGGAAGAGTTTTGAGAGGCTAGAAAAAGCTAATATTGCCTTGAAAGGACTGTTAAAGGTGACTCTGGTGGAGCTCAAAGAGAAGAAGAGGCAGGTTGCAGTGGCTCACGTCTGTAATCCCAGCATTCTCAGAGGCTGAGGTGGGCAGATCACTTGAGGTCAGGAGTTCAAGACCAGTCTGGCCAACATGGTGAAACCCCATCTCTGCTAAAAATACAAAAATTAGCTGGGTATGGTGGTGCATGCCGGTAGTCCCAGTTACTTGGGAGGCTGAGGCACAAGAATCTCTTGAACCCAGGAGGCAGAGGTTGCAGTGAGCCAAGATCACACCACTGCACTCCAGCCTGAGTGACAGAGCAAGACTCCATCTCAAAAACAAAAAAACAAAAAAACAAAAAAACAAAAAAAAGGAGGAGAGCTGTAGAGAAAATGCCTGTCTTCTTAGAGAATACATTATTAAGTATGTACAGAATATAGGTAAAAATATGAAATTTAAGAGAGTTTCTGCATGAGGTCTTGGACAGGAATGTGGAAGAAATTATCTGACAGTGGAGGAAAGATGATCCTTCTTATAAAGTGGCAAAGAATTTGGCAGAATTGTGTTCGTGGCCTATTGCTTTGTGGAAGGCAGAACTTGTGAGTGATGAAATTGCCATGAGCAATGAATTGGATATTTACATGAGGAGCTCTCTAAGCTAAGTGTGGAAGGCGTGGCTTGGTTCCTCCTTATTGCTTCTAGTAAAATATAAGAACACAGAAATGAAGGAAGAAGTGTTAAGCGGAAAGGAAGCAGAACCTAAATATTTGGGAAATTCTCAGGCTATTCATAGCGCAAAAAATGAGAAAGTACATTTGGAAGAGAATACGAAGTGTGTGGCTGACTGACTCTTTGATAAGAAGATTAGTGCAAGTATGAACCATAGACTTTATCAGCCATCCAGCAGAAACACTACCAGTTTGAACTGAAGGATACAGAGACTGGATGGAATGAAGAAAGGTTGTGGCTTTTATAGGACAGAATGATAAAGCTATTTGGTGGCAAACTTGCAGCTTTCTTCAAGAAAATGGAAGAATGGCCCTGAAGGCCATTCAGAGATCATCAGAGCCAGTACTCCCATCTCAGCAGGCCAGGCAGCCCCCAGCCAAAGCAGTGGGCATCACCCCACTGAATTATGGATTTGAAACTGCCACTCCAGTGGGCCTGGAGGGCAGAGCATCTAACCAGACAGGATGATTCTCGAGCTTTAAAGTCTAATAGAATTTGCTGTGCTAGGTTTTACATTTACTTGGGTTTTGCATTTACTCCTTCCTTCTTTCCTGTCTCTCCTTTTTGGAATGGGAATGTCTATCCTATCCCTGTCCCACCAATGCATTTTGGAGGCACACAATTTGTCTAGTTTTACAGTGTCAGAGGGAATTTTGCCTCAGGGTAGATTGTACCTCAAGTCTCCCCCATACGTGGTTTAGATACTATTTAGATAAGACTTTGAATAAGAGACTTTAGAGTTGATGCTGGAACAAGTTAAGACTTTTGGAGCTGTGGGATGGAACGAATGTATTTGTATGTGAGAAGGACAGGAATTTGGGGGGCCAAGGGTGGGATGCTATGGACTGAATGTTTTGTGTCCCCCCAAAGTTCATATTTTGAAGTCCTAATCTCCAGTGTGATGGTATTTGGAGACAGGGTCTGTCTCAGTCCACTTGTGCTTCTGTAACAAAATACCAGAGACTGGCAATTGCTAAAAATTAGATTTTATTTTCTCATGGCTCTGGAGGCTGGGAAATCCAAGATTAAGGTGCTGGCAAGGGCTGCTCTCTGCTTCCAAGATGGTGCCTTGTGGCTGCATCTCTGGAGGGGAGGAAGGCTGTGTCCTCACAGGGCAGAAGGGATGGAAGGCCAAAAGAATGCTCCTTTCAACCTCAAGACATTTTTATAAGGGTGCCAATCCCATCCATGAGTGCGGACTCCTCATGGCAATACTGTTGCATTGGGAATTGAGTTTCAACATGAATTTTGGAGGGGACACCATCATTCAAACCATAACCACCTTTGGGAGGAATTAGATCATAAGGGTGGAGCCCTAACAAATGGGATTAGTGCCCTTAGAAGAAGAGTCAGGAGAGAGATTATTTTTCTCTCAGCCATGAGAGGATATAAGGAGAAGATGGCTGCTGTGGCAGCCCATACTGAGACAAGAGGTGATTAGGGTCAAATGAGGTCATGAGGGTGGGGCCCCATGATGGGATTAGTGTCCTTAGATGATGAGACCACAGACCAGAAAACTCTCTCCTCCCTCCCTCCTCCCTCTCTCCCTCTCTGTCTCTCACTCATTCTCTCCTTCTCATTCTGTCTCTCATTCTCTCTCTCTCATTCTCACTGTCTCTGTATATCATATATACATGTCTCTCTGCTATTTGAGGATACAGCAAGAAGTCAGTGGTCATCTGCAAGACAGTCCTTGCCAGGAGCCAAATCAGCCAGCAACTTGATCTTGGACTTCCAGCCTCCAGAACCAGGAAGAACAAATGTCTGTTAAGTCCCCCAGCCTATGGCATTTTGTTACGACAGCTCAGGCAGACTAAGACAAGGGTCAACATTCGGGTTTCAAGAAAAAGGAATTCAGAATCAGCCAAAATGAGTGCATACAATGGACACACATTCCAGTCAAGTGTGGGTTCAAAGTCACACCTCTTGAGCCTGAATCCCTTCTCCATCACTCACTCACTCACTCACTGCTGCATGGCCCTGGGCAAGCTATCAAGCCCCTCTGTGCCCCTGTTGCCATGTTAGAGAAATGGAAATGACAACGGTACCAACTCCCCAGGGTTGCACTTCAAGGCCTCTAGCACCTGGCACATCCTCAGCTCTCCCATGTGGCCATCAATATGACTGTCGCCGCCACCACCATCCTAGCCTTGGAGCCTCTGTGGTTCACCATGATTATGTCTTCGGGATTCCTGTGCAGGGAAGCAGTTTTGTAGCCTGTCCCTCTACCCCGTGGGGCAAAGCAGAAGGCCTCATGCTTCACCGGAAACCGGGAAGGGATGGGAGCCAGGCTCCTGCCCGCCAGCCTGGAAGAAAGGAGGAGGAAGAGAAATGGCTGTGGAGCAGCTCCTCGCAAGTCCCGGTGCTCTTCTGGCTTTCTGCCAAGGCTTAGACCAGGTGGGTTGAACCGTGTGTATGTGGCCGACATGGAGAAGTACAGGTTGCCAGAGCACCACTGTGGAGCCATTCCCCTACAGCCGCGAGGAAGTCAACCTTAAGGAGGAGATGACCTACGTAGTCTTTGAAAATGAGTTAGGTTTGAGGAGGCCAAGACTCAGGAACAGCATCACAGGTGCAGGCTACAGCTGGAGCAAAAGCTTGGAGCCTGGAAGCAGGGGCTTTCCTGGGAGCCATGGGTGACCAAGTTTGGTTGCTCCAGCAAGTTTGTATGTAAGCAGGTTTTGGGGATACAGAACTTAATTGGACAGTGGGGGCTCACATTTTGCTGGGAGAGGCTGAGCCAGAAATGCAGGCACCCAACACCCAGAAGCTGGGACTGAGCAGAAGGGGCAGGGAAGGAGTGAGCCACAGGAGTCTCGGAAGGCACATCAGGGAGGGCTTCCTGGAAGAGGCAGCTGCTGTGGCCCACCAGGACACCTCCCCATAGTGATGTAGAAAAGGCAGACACAAGCTTGGCACGAAAAACATGCAAGTGCCTTTATTTTCTGTAATTCCAAATCGTCTCTCGTGGAGGTCCCCCTTTTCCTGGGAACTTATATGCTGTCATAGCCTCAGGGTCATGATGGGGTGAGCTAGAGCTGGTCCCCAGCATGATCCATTTATGCCTGATATGGGGGGTCAGGGAAGCAGGGCTGCTGTCCTTGTTGGCTCCATGGTTAAATGAACCCAAGATGCACTGAGTTTTCTTTCATTAAATCACCCCTGAAAGACCAAAAATTTTCACTGGCCTGAACTCCAACCCTCCCCAGTGGTCTCGAGAAGGCCTTCGGCCAAAAGCAATACAATCAGCCAGACCTGCAATCGAACATCCCCCACCTGGGTGAGGGACATCACAGCCTCCGCCCCACGGCTGCCCTAGCCACCCGGTGCTCCTGCCAGCCTGGCATCAATAGACATGCCACAGCGGCACTGAGGACCCCCCCCACACAGCGCCCGGCAGCAGATAATCAATCTGCTTGCCCCTTCTCACCAACTCTGGAGGCAAGCGATCATTTATTCAGTGGGATGATTTTTCTTGATCAGTGTGAAGGCAAAGTTTAAAATACACATGAATCCCCCAAACAGAAATTGGTGCCCCCACCACTTAGATGTGGTACAGCTGGTGGTGGGAGGTCGGGCAGGGAAGGGGACAGTGAGGTCTGTGGGTCAGAGATGGATGCATTAGGGTTCTTAGGAATCAGGAGTGAACAACCTCCAGTGATCTTGCTCTGTGCCAGGAGCCCCACTCACATTCTGCATTTCATCGCCCTTGAGGACTCATTCTTATCTCCCTTTTCAGCCTGAGGATAAGCCACGCGGGTGATGGGTCCTGAAGATGAGGCTGACCATCCCTTCCTCACAGCGCTGTTACAAGAGTCCTGGTGCTACTCTTGGGAGCGTAGGGGCAGAATCTGTAGTTGCTGTGTATAAAGGGAGGTCTCACAGAGACATCAGACACCGCATTCAGCTAGGAGCTGCCTTCAGCGGCCAGCTATGGGGTCCGCAGATAAGCGTCACAGGGAGATGACCCTCGACGCAGTGGTCTCTCACCTCATGAGCGGTCTACGGGCCAGGAGGCAGGGCTGGTGGGGCGGCAGCAGGAGGCCTCCTTGTTCATCAACAGAGGTGGAGGTTGCAGCGAGCCAAGATCGCGCCACTGCACTCCAGCCTCGGCAACAAGAGCAAAACTCCGTCACAAAAAAAAAAAAAAAAAAAAAAAGATAAGATTCAATGAGGAAATTTAAGCAATTATGCCTGAGCATAGGAAAGGCTTGGCAAATGCTGGCTCCTTATCACTCTTATTATAAACGACAGCAACATTATTTATTATTATGTTTGGAAGGACTGGCCTGATGCCTGTCACCTCTTCAGCAGCCTCCAAGGACCCTCTTAGTTCTTGGGTCCTGAGCCTTTTTGCAGCCTCCTCGGGGCTCTGCCGAATAAAGGATATGAGGGCGGGGGATAGGGGGGTGGAGGCTGGCTGGAGGGAGGATGGTGAAAGCTGTGATTATCGCCTGCCGGCCGCCAGCTCAGCAGAAGAGAAAGCACTTGCCCGGCACGCCTAGCAATTACCCACAGTGATGATGGCAGTGGCGCGATGCTGTTGGCGGGGCGGCGAAGGGGCTGGGGGATTCTTCCCTCTTTGGAAAGAGCAGTAGGGGAGGGAGTCTTTTTGGAAGGTGCCTGGGCCAGTCTTCTCCCTGCCCAAACCCTTCTAGATCCCTACAGTTCTTAGAATGAAGCTCAAACGCTCCTGCCGGCCCCCGAAGCCTGGTCTAGACTGTCCCTTGCCACCTTCAGGTCTCCACCATGCTCTGCTGCATTCTCTATGCTCCAGATACCCTGGCTCTCTGCCAAGCTCTTTTTCAACTCGTGGTATTTGCAAAGGTTGTTCCCCTGCCTGGATAACTGTTCCCTCTGTCCCCGGCTTGGCTAACTCCTACTGTGGGTTCCTCCTTAAATGTCACTACCTAAGTCACCTTAAATGGGTCTTCTCTGACATCCCGTCCAAATGACATCCTCTAGGGTTTCCTACTGCATAGCCCAGGGCTCCTCAAAGCCTGCGACTGGGACCACACTCAGGGACACCTGCGGGGTGGTAATGAGTTTTGGAAGCACCCAGTTTTCTCGGGGAGGCAAGCATGAGCTGAAGGGTTAGGGGCAAGTGGAACTTGTCCTGGCCCAGCCTCTGCACCATTACTGCTCCACAGATCTGACTTCCAGCTGCCAGCCTCCTGTCAACCAACGGGAGACGTTTTCCTAACGAGGATCCTTTTTATGCACTCAGGCTGGAGCTCATGTCGGAGCTAATTAATTTTAGGTTCCACATGAACGCAAGAGCTGAAAATTAGCACTTGCAGAAACCAGTACCAGCCATTCCCCTAAATTGCAGGGGAGCCTGGAAGCCAGAGGTGCTGACAGTTCCTGGCAGGAGAGCACCAACCTTAGCTGCTTCCTCTCCACCCCTCCCAGGCAAGGCCTCCCTGGACCAGCCTTTTCCTCAGGGCTCAGGGCCACGGGGAGGGTGCATAGGAGAGAGGTCACAGGCATCCCCAGCATCCAGCCAGGGTCCCCCGGGCTCACAGTACTTGGAGGGGTCCCTGGAGATGTGCTGTCTTAAGTGATCTCTGCCCTCTGCTTGCTGCAGCTCTGCTCCTGAACTTGACTGGGCTCCCTGGGGGCAGGGCCTAGGTCACGCCCATCTCTAGTTATCCAGCAGCTTCTAAATTAGTCTTATTTCATAAGTCACCCCTGCCTTCTGGGGTGTAGGGGAAACTGATGCAAACCTTGGGCAAAGCCTGGATCCCTGACTTCCTCTCCCAATAGGCTCACCTGTGAGCCTGTCACCAGGGTCCTGGGTACCCCTGTTAAATGGGGATGACGCCACCCACTCCCAGGGCTGTAAGGTTCAGGTGAGATCATCATGGCAACCGTGACCGTGGTGGCAGTGTTCACTTGCTCATTGTTGGTGGCATTGCATGAACTTGACACACCTTGTACTCTTCTGATGGCCACATAAATCCAGGCAACACTGGAGAAATCTTTCCTTTGAGCAAACTGAGCCTGTACCTCAGAGCCAGACTGGGTTTTGCACTGAAGGCTTGCAAAGTGCCCCAGCTTCAGGTCTCACGGAGCTGGGAGCAAATTCCAGCTTCAACTTCCCTTTCTGACTCCAACGCTTCAAATGACCCCTCTATAAAATAAGGCGAATATAGGTCCCGAGTCTCTTCTCCAGAAGCCTCAAGGCCAGATGTCTTCTAGAAATTCCAGTTGTGTGGCTCTCAGACAGGTCACATGGCACTTATGCCATCTATTACATAACAACCCCCAGGGGCCAGGATAGCACCTCCTAATCAAACATCGATATCTCCCAGTGCGATGTGTGCATATTCACTCCAAGGGATCAATAAAGACCACAAATAGCCTTGTGTCGAATCACATCTGGCTGTGCTGCCAAGCTTAGGAAAACGTTTTCAATGTTTAGAGCACGGTGCATTTGGAAGTGAGGATAAGGCTGCGGTGAGGCTTAAAGGCACTCAAGTGCTTAGCAGCGAGCCTGGCTGGCAGGAACTGCTCCTGTTACCACCATTAATTTTTCTGGGTACAATGACAAACAAGGCAGCATTTGCCAGAAAATGTCAGCTCCTGCTGTGACCGACCCCCACCACCCTCTCCTGGCAGCAGAATCTTGGGAGGCTCTATTGGCACCCAGTGTCCAATCACCCTTAGAAGTCAGATGGCAGCCGGGCACGGTGGCTCACGCCTGTAATCCCAGCACTTTGGGAGGCCGAGGCGGGCAGATCACGAGGTCAGGAGATCAAGACCATCCTGGCGAACATGGTGAAACCCCATCTCTACTAAAAATACAAAAAAATTAGCCGGGCGTGTTGGCAGGCGCCTGTAGTCCCAGCTTCTAGGGAGGCTGAGGCAGGAGAATGGCGTGAACCCAGGAGGTGGAGCTTGCAATGAGCGGAGATCGTGCCACTGCCTGGGCAACAGAGTGAGACTCCGTCTCAAAAAAAAAAAAAAGAAGTCAGAGGTGACCCTATCCTTTCTGGGCTCACAGAACCTTCTCACAAAGAGAATTTGAGCCAAAACAGTATAACGCTTTCCCCAATCTCCTTTCAGGAAGGGTAGCGGTGACCTGACTTCTTCATTTTTCTCACCCCTGCCCCAGGGCAGAGAAAACCCCATCAAAGGCACAGCTCTGATCCTACTTCCCCAGCAAGCTCTGGGCAGCCAGCCGCAGCTGCTCAGAGGAAGAGACCCTCCTTGCCAGTGGCAGCTCCCTCCCGGTGCCAGGCCCCTGGCTGCCGCTGCCTAGGATGGGGGTGGGCAGGAGGCAGCCTCCTCTTTCAGAAGGTCAGAGACACCCACTGAGAACTGAGCATCATTTAAAAGGGAGCAGCCCATTAAAAAGATCCTAAGAAGGACCCACACGTTTGATCAGTGCCCCACTCAGGGCCCTGGAGCCTGCTATCATCCTTCAGAGAAGCGACGGGGTGGGGGCGGATTCTGCCTCTACATGAAGGCCTCATTCAAACCACCCCAGCAGAGAACCCTCCAGAGACCGGCCTCCGATTCCGAGCACGTGCCGAGCTGGCAGGCGCAAGCAGGCACACAGATTAAAACTCCCTATGGTTTGCACAACTGAGCTCTTGTCTTAGCTTTCGAACAGTGTTATTTTAGGAAGGTTCCCAAACAAGTGAGGCTTTCTAAAAGCTGGCCCTCCTTAAGGCGGTCTTTGTTTTTCGCTCAAACTCTACTGCTTCTTGTTCCATCCCAGGGACCAAAGTCCTTAAGGCTCCTGTCTTCCTCATAAGAAGGATGTATTGGATGTTCGTTTAGGAAGTTCGACAGCTGGAAGGAAGCCGGGTGCTCCCAGGAGTTCTTGCCCAGAAAGCCCTGCCCAGGTCAGCCTGCCAGGTCTCCCACAAAACGCAGCTTCTAACCCAGGCTGCCTCCCTGCCACGCACACTGAGGGGAACCAGCATCCCTCACTCCAGTTTCTCTAGAGGTTAGGGATCTCCCCAGTTACTTTGACCAATAGGAGACAGGAGTTTGGGATCATTTCTTCTCCCTCCCACCGCCCATACACATGCTCCACATAAGATTTTCAGGCAGCCTCTGAAGTCATCCCAGGAGACAGAACAAAGGCTGTGCTTCTACTGCGCTCTCCTGTGCACACCCTCCCCCACTCCCCTTTTCCCTCACTCCAACTTTCCGGGGTGGCACCCTAACACAGATCTGCCAGGAAGCAGCTACCCAGTGAGCTCTGAGCTGAGGCAGGAAGCCTCCTCTCTCTCTCTCTCTCTCTCTCTCGCTCACTCTCTCTCTCTCAACTGCACAAGGATAACCTATAAGAGGGGACAGACATCAACTGCTCTTTCTCAAAATCCTGCTCGCCAAGGTGACAGCCAACATATCCAGCACTCTGCTCTGCATAGGCTTCTGCCAATCAGAGGGTCGCTGTGAGATGAGGGACAGTCCACAAGTCCACCCTCACTTCTGACACCAGCTGCAGGTTTGGAGTTCCCAAGACCACGTTTTTCAAAATGTGATGGAAGGACTCACAGATCTCACTGAAAGCTGCTGTGTTCACAGTGAGCTCGTGAAAGGGGCAGATTAGACTCTGCCGAGGGAGGAGGCACATGGGGCAGAGTTCAGGAAAGTTCCAGACACGGGCTTCCCTTTGTCTTCTCCCTGTGGAGTCATGGACAGGGTTACTTCCTGCGACATGGGGTTTTATCAACTAGGGAAGCTCGCCCAAGCTTTGGCGTTCAGCTCAGGATCTTCCCTGGGGCCTCCACCGTCAATCATCTACCTGACTGACCCCAGTCAAAAGCCCCCGGACGTCCAGCTGACACCACGTTACCGTGTGACTCAACGTGCCCACCTCGAATCACCTTGTGAGACTTGCTGGTCTGGCCCAAAGCCTGCAGGGAGGACACTCTTTGGCAGGACAGTCCAAGGGCCTAGAGGTCACCTCCCAGGAGTTGAAAGCAAAGACCTGAACCCTTTTTGGGCAAGGTGAAATTCTTTTCTAGACCCAGCCAATGAACCAACTGGCACAGCCACCTCCATGTGTGCTGCTGGCCATCATTCCGTGGGTCTGTGGAAGCTTCCAGAAGTTGTCAGGAGCAGCGGCTACATCTATAGGTGCTGTCCAGGGTCCCCCAACATTGTGCACCCCATCTTTTTTCTACAGCCTTGTCCACTCCGGCCGGCTCTTCAATCCTGTGTCCTCCCGTATGTCTGGCCCAGCCTCTACATGGAGCGACCACATTGCGGACGGGCCGGCACAATCGCGGAAGATTTCTTTGGCGATGCGGCGTCCAATACCCTAGGGCAGACAGGCGACCTCCTGGGCCGTCTTGACTCAGAAAGCAGCTTCCACATGGAAATCCCAGGCCACAATATCTCAGTGTGTAGCCATGTAAACGCTGCTTATTCCCCCAAAAAGACCAACAGAACTATTGCTCTGAGGCAAGGCGGAGCTGACTACCTCCTGCCAACTACTGCTTCAGGGTCTGGGTCAGGTCCCAGGAGGAGAGGGCAGGGTTAGCACTTCCAGGGCTTGGGGTCCTGGGCTGGAGGAGTTCAAAGCAGGCCTTTCAATATGGAGCTTGGCAAAGGTTTTTTATTTTGTATTTTTCTCTTAGAATTTTTAAAAATTGGCCAGGCACAGTTGTTCACGCCTGTAATCTCAGCATTTTTGGAAGGCCAAGGCGGGGGGATCACCTGAGGTCGGCAGTTCAAGAACAGCCTGGCCAACAATGGTGAAACCCTGTCTCTACTAAAAATACAAAAATTAGCTGGTGGTGGGTAGGGTGGTGGGCGCCTGTAATCCAAGCTACTCGGGAGGTTGAGGCAGGAGAATTGCTGGAACCCGGGAGGCAGAGGTTGCAGTGAGCCAAGATCACACCGCAGCACTCCAGCCCGGTTGCCAGATTGAGACTCCATCTCAAAAAAATAAAAATAAAGAATTTTTAAAAATTGTAGTAAAATATATATAACATAAAAGATACCATTTTAACCACTTTTAAGTGTACAGTTCAGTGACATTAAGTACGTTCACATTTTGGCTAGGCGCGGTGGCTCACGCCTGTAATCCCAGCACTTTGGGAGACCAAGGCAGGTGGATCATGAGGTCAAGAGATCAAGACCATCCTGGCCAACATGGTGAAACCCCATCTCTACTAAAAATACACAAATTAGCTGGGCATGGTGGTATGTGCCCATAGTCCCAGCTGCTCAGGAGGCTGAGGCAGGAGAATCGCTTGAACCGGGGAGGTGGAGGTTGCAGTGAGCCAAGATTGCCCCACTGCACTCCAGCCTGGTCAAAGAGTGAGACTCCATCTAAAAAAAAAAAAGTACATTCACATTGTGCAAACATCATCACCATCGACTTTTTCAGGTTCCTCAAGCTGAAGGACCTCTGTCTCTGTAAAGCAATGCTCCCTCTACCCTCTCCCTCCAGCCCCTGGAAATCATGATTCTACTTTCTGTCTCAATGCATTTGACCACTTTGGGTACCTCCTACAAGTGGGATCATACAGGACTTGTTCTTCTGTTACTGGCTCAGTTCACTTAGCATAATGTCCTCAAGGTTTGTCCACCCTGTAGCCTGTGTCGGAATCTCCTTCCTTTTCAAGGCTGAATATTTCATTGTAGGGATGGATCACATTTTGTCTATCCACCCATCCCTCAACAGACACTCGTTTGTTTCTGCCTCTTAGCTGTTGTGAACAATGCTTCTGTGAACTTAGATGTACCATATCTGTTGGTGCATGCCTGCTTTCGCTTCTTTTGTGTATATATACCCAGAAGTGGAATTGCTGGACCACATGGTAATTCTGTTTCATTTTTTGACACAGCTTAGGGTGGGTAGACTCAGCACCAAGGGTGGGTCTTAGAGTTGGTCCCATTATGCTAGTGAGCAGTTACCCCATTGAGGGAACCACTGACCCGAGAGACTGGTCCCCATGGGCACTCACTGTCCTGTGAAGGGGGCAGTTCGAGCAACCCACTGCAGAGATGATTTGATTTAAAATTTTTTTTTTTTAGACAGAATCTTGCTCTGTCGCCAAGCTGGAGTCATCTTGGCTCACTGTGACCTCCACCTCCTGGGTTCAAGCAATTCTCGTGCTTCAGCCTCCCAAGTAGCTGGGACCATGGGCGCCAACACCACGCCCAGCTTATTTTTGTATTTTTAGTAGAAACGGGGTTTCATCATGTTGACCAGGCCAGTCTCGAACTCCTGACCTCAAGCAATCCACCTGCCTTGGCCTGCCAAAGTGCTGGGATTACAGGCATGAGCCACTGTGCCTGGCTGATAACTTGATTTTTATACATCACCCTGTGGCTTTTGGTATTTATGTTATTGTGTCACGCCCACCCCTCAAGTGTGGGTGGCACCATGACATGCTTATAAAGGACAGGCTAGAGACTGAGGCAGGAGGATCTCTTCAAGACAGGAGTTCGAGACCAGCGTGGGCAACATAACGAAATCCTGTCTCTACAAAAAATACAAAAATTAGCTGGGCATGGTGATGCATGCCTGTAGTCCCTGTTACTCGGGAGGCTGAGGCCAGAGGATTGCTTGATGCCGGGTGTTCTAGGTCCCAGTGAGCTGTGATCGTGCCACTGCACTCCAACCTGGACAACAGAGCAAAATCCTGTCTCAAAAAGGATAGGCTGGGCTCAGTGGCTCATGCCTGTAATCCCAGCACTTTGGGAGGCTGAAGGGGTTGGATTGCCTGAGCTCAGGAGTTTGAGACCAGCCTGGGCAACATAGTGAAACCCCGTCTCTACTAAAAATACAAAACAATAGCCAGTCATGGTGGCACCCACCTGTGGCCTCATCTGCTCGGGAGGCCGAGGTGGGAGGATTGCTTGAGCCCGGGAGGCGGAGGTTGCAGTGAGCCAAAATCATGCCGCTGAACTCCAGCTGGGCGACAGAGCCTCATCCCATCTCAATCAATCAGTCAGTCAGTCATTTTGAAAAGGATAGACTACAGCGAAAAGAGTGTCCAGGGCAAACAAGGAAGCAAGTCGCTCAATTACAGTCTCATCTTCCTGGACCAGAATCTCCTAGAACAAAGGGCCACAGCAGGTTGATGAGTGGTCTTAGTTCTGAGTCCTGAGAGTTAAGCTACCTGGATGCAGGTAGAGTCAGCTCCTGTTCCCCTCCTTCCAAGCCAAAGTGATGGCAGCCCCTGTTCTGCCTCAGACCTGCTCCCGCCCATGGCCTGTACTGAGGCATCGGAAGCTTCTGCAGTCAAATGCTGTACTGCAGAGCTATCTCCCAGTCCAAAGCTTCCAGATGGAACCAGGTGCTGATCTGACTCAGGGCCTCCGCCATAGTGAACGGGGTGGCGGTGGTGGGGGTATCATGAAGTCTGTAGCCTCGGGGTCACTTCGGGCTCCACCCCTTACTACTGAGGACCACAGATCGTACTTTCCAACTGGCTGTGACAGCTTTTCCTGTCCATGTGCTCCCCTAGAGCCACACTGTCCAGTGTGGCAGCTGCCAGCCACATGTGTCTATGTAAAATCAAATTAATTTAATAAAATGTACAATTCCATTCTCAGTGGCACTTGCCACATCTCAAGGACTCAGCAGGCACGTGTGGTTGGTGGCTAGTGTGTTGGACACCTTCCCTATCCGCAGTCTCCTTGTCCAAATACAGTGGCAGGAGTAACACCCCCATGCCCGGACATATTATTGTTTTGTTGATTTTTTTTTTGAGACAGAGTTTCACTCTTGTTGCCCAGGCTGGAGTGCAATGGCATGATCTCGGCTCACTGCAACCTTCGCCTCCCAGGTTCAAGTGATTATCGTGCCTCAGCCTCCCAAGTAGCTGGGATTACAGGCACCCACCACCACGCCTGGCTAATTTTTGTGTTTTTAGAGAGACAAGGTTTCACCATGTTGTCTAAGCTGGTCTCGAACTCCTGACCTCAGGTGATCTGCCCACCTCAGCCTCCCAAAGTGCTGGGATTATAGGCGTGAGCCACCATGCCCCACCTTGTTTGTTGATTTACTGTCTGTCTTCCGCACTAGAACGTGAGCTCTGTGAGGGCAGGGGCTTTTGTTCACTGGTGTGATCCCAGCCCTCATAGCAAAGCCTGGCACACAGTAGGTGTGCAAAAAAATCATTGTTGAATGAATGATTGAAGGCACAGGATGCATGAATGAGGACAGGAGCATCTGGAGGCTTCTGCGGGAGGTGGGAAGGGGTTGCCCAACCCTGTGTCTCAACCTCAGAGCACCTTAGACTCCTGGAAGCCCCAGAGAAGGACCAGGCCTAGAAGAAGCCCTGGCCGCAGTGCTGGTTTGGCACAAAGACCGGGGAGGGCAAGGACTTTGGGCACTTCTTCTAAGAGGCTGACTCTTTCAGACACGTTTTTGTTTTAAGAGAGAGATGAGGTCTTACTATGTTGCCCGGGTTGGTCTCAAACCCCCGAGTTCAAGCAATCTTCCTGCCCTGGCCTTCCAAAGTGCTGGGATTACAGGCGCGAGCCACCGCACCTGGCCAAGACATTTTTTGAGACATCCACCAGCCTGTGACTGGAGAGAAACCGAGGCAGGGTCTTCCGGAGGCATGCACCTTAGAGGGCCTAGCCACTTCTGGGGGACCCCTGGGGTTAGCACCTGCCTCACTCTCCAAGGCAACATTGAGGCTCACCCCATGGTCTGAGGAATGTCTCCCCCAAACCAGATGCTTTGACTGTGACTAGCAGTGAGAGCAGGGGCTCCACGCTGCCCCGCCCATGCCAGAAGGACCCCGCCTACCCGACGCGGGCCAGGTAGAAAAGAGCAGGCCTTCCCCACGGCTTTTGTGTCTCCTCCTTGAGGTGCACCCGCCCAGCAGAACTTAGAAACCCTGACACACGCTCCCTTATTACCCCCTACAGCAGCTGGCAGCGATGATTCAGGCTCAACCATATGTTTACAGCTGGAACAACGGTGATTCCCCACCAGTAAGGCACTGGGCCACACTCAGGAGGGACAGCCCGGCGGAGAGGGCTGGGAGGGAGAGGGAGGCTGGTTCGAGGACAGACGCAGCAGGCAGCTGAGGGCCACCACCCTGCGCAATAGCACCCTGCACCACGGTGTCAGGAACCGGGGCTCACGGCTACTGAGGGGGCCATGCGCAGTCTGAGGGGCCTGGAAAGTCCACCTGGGACCCAGGATTGTGAGGAGGGGCTTTGAGACATGGCAGGGGCTGACACTGTTTGTCATCTGAGAGAGTGACCACAGCTCAACGGCGCCCGCCCCCACGAGGCCCCTGCTCCCCTTAGCACCCCTTCCTCAGCCACTAACCATGGCCCCTGCACTGCTCTATCCACCCCTGCCTGCTCCATCCATGCACCTGGCTCCCTGGGCCCTGCCTTGGGCTGGGTTCACCCCAAAGCCAATGGGGTGGTTTTTCCTTGGCCTGGCTCCAGGAGGCCCATTTTCTGCCAACTGGTCACCCCCAAATGCCTGTCACCCAAGTCCATGTGGCCCTGGCTATCTGGTAACCCCATTCCAGGCTTCTGGGCACACGGGAGGGGTGGTTCACAGGGCTGAGGGTAGTAACTGCACCCAAGGGCCCAGCCTCCAGGGAGAATGCACATGTCAACCATTAATCACCATCAAGGGCATGAGGACTGAGGACCGCAGCGTTGACTGAACTGTGGGGCAGAGAAGGTACAAACACACCTAGGGCTCTAGGGAGGCTCCAAGGACATACTCTGTGATGCCTAGAGCCCCAGAGGCTCAAAGGCCCACCCCGAGCACCGCATGCTCCTCTGCCAGCCGGTGCCGCGGTGAAGGCTATGGCAGTGACCATACCAGGCTGTCCTCTGATGGGGCCTGCGTCTAGCCTTGGTCTAGAATCAGACGGGGGATCCACGGGCCTGCCAGGTCCCAGGGGCAAGGTCTTGGGAAGGCATGGATACTGCGGATCAGAAAACAGGGCACAGCAGCGGAGCCTCTCCAAGGTGGCAGGGCTGGGACAGGGGATCCTGGCAGAGGAGGGACCTGGTGGGGAGGCTGAGGGCGCATGGCTGTTGGTGATGCATCTTTGGAGGACCCCAGCACCACCACCTCTGCCCCCACCCATGCCCTGCCCCAGCCCAGGGGCACGAGCAGAGAGCAGGGGTGCTTGGATTCAGAGGCCAGAGAACCGCTCCAAGGGGCCTCAGGAGCCTCCCAGCCTGCGACCTGCTGCTGCCCCAGCCCCCACTCACCTACTCTACTCAGGCTTCCCTCTCCCTCCTCCCCTCCATCCCTTCTGTCCCTGCTGCCTGGCCAGGACCCCCTCCGCATTGTGGCTCCAAGGTGACCTTCCTAAGCAGTAGGCCTGACCCCGGACCCCATCCCAAAGCCGTCACTGGGCCCTTTCCCCTACCACACATGGGGCCTGCTTTCTTCCCCCAGGAGCCCTCATGTCCACCCATTTTGCAGCCTCCTTGCCCGGCACAGCCCCAGCCCCCTACATCACACAGGTGTCAGCTGGCCCAAGCCCTCCCCACCACCCTCACCCCCCCACACCTTTGCATGCCCAGGTCCTTCTGCCTGGCAAGCCTTCCCGGCCGCTCCATCCCGCAAACACTCAGATGTCAGGAGCCCTTCTCGTCTTCCACTCATCTGCCTCACTGAACGTGGGTGATGGGGGGGCTACTCCTTCACCTGATCACACCCCCACTTCACACTTGTTCCTATAATTGCCCCACACACGCCAGACTGCGGGCCCCTTCAGGGCCAGGACCCCCACCACGACTCCATTGAGCCCTGCCTGTGTTCTCAGCCCCCATGGCAGGAGCTGGAACTGAGTAGCTGCTCAGTAAATACTAAATGAAGGAATTAATGAATGAAGTCCTAATGAAAGCTAAAAACGGACCTGCCCCTCCCGGGACCTGACCCACTTTTCAGCCTTCTCCAGCTGCTCAGGGAAGCGACGCTGATTCTCCGACGCGCAAAGCCGGCGCATCAATGAGCCTCTGATTGCAGCCACGCTGCGCAGCACAGCCGCCCAGCAGGACCAGCGAGGACAGGGGAGGGAGGACCCGCCTCTCAGAGGGTCTGAGCACCGGGCTGAGGGAGGTCCCCTGGCTCTGGGGTCACTCTTCCCATCCTGGGTGCAGGGCCCCTCACATCCTTGCCTGAGTTTCTGACCCTGCTGAGCCTCAGTTTCCTCACATGTAAAGGCGGGTCCCACTGCTGGCGAGGCTGAGCCAGACCAGGGGTCAGCACACTTTTTCAGGGACAGATCGTAAATATCTTAAGCTCTGTGGGCCAAGCCACCTCTGTTGCCTCAACTCTGCCGCTGAGATGTCAGAGCAGCCACAGACGGGACAGGAACCAGTGAGCTTGGCTGGGCTCCAGGAGCACTCAATTTGTGGACACTGGATCTTGAATTTCATATAATTTTACATATCATGAAATATTCTTCTTCTTTTTTTCCAACCATTTAAAAATGTAGAAACCATTCTTAGTTTGTAGGATGGACAAAAACAGACAGTGGCCCGGATTTGGCCCACTGAATTAGGTTACAGAAGGCACCCTAAATGCAAGCCTTCTCTTCATTTCCAGCATTAGTGTGTGTTTCTGGCTATCTCCAATCTTCCACTTGGAGATTTGATATTAAAATAATTGCTTTGTTTAGTCATTTACTCAACATGCAGTATTTGTTAAGTAGCTAATACATTTCAAGCAGTCAGGGACATCTATAGATGGAGCTGGTTGCTGCAATGGTAGTGAGCTCCCCATCTCTAGGGGCATGCAAGTGGAGTGGAATGACTGGGGTAGGAAAGTTGTAGGGAATATTTAGGCATCAGGTAGGGAGTGTAAGGAAGTGTCCATCAAACACCAGATCAGGTACTGTGTGCTGGCCTAGGGCCTCAGCTAGACCTGGGGGGCCAGGCCCTCTCTTCCTCCCCTTGCCCTCCCCACAGATCCTGAGCCAGCACAGAGAACACTCATGCAGAGGTTAAATAAAAAGTCGATGCTCAATGTGCCTGGTAGCACATTGTACCTGGATACAGGAGGGTCAGGCCCCAAATGTTGCTCTCTTAGTTTGAAGCCCCTAAGTCAGCCCTGAGACTAGCATTTGGGTACCAGTGGCTTATGTGGGAGGTGATTCCAGGAAGCGTGTGCAGAAGCATGTGCAGCAGTGGGGAAGTGAGACAGGGTGGGGGTGTTAGTGAGCAGGTTAACTCTGTGGCGACCAGGGCTTAGCCTGCTGAGGACCCTCCAAGCGGTGGTGCAGAACGTACCCCAGAGTTGTGCCACTGCAGAGCAAGGAGGCTAGGGTATTTGTCCACCACTCCCGCCCCTTATTAATTGAGGGTTTGCTCCAGGGCTGTTACCTCTGGCACTTCCAGCCTGCCCAGTGCCTGCAAGCCTAAGAGCGGGGCCATGACCAGAGAAGCCCTCAGCAGGACAATGTAGGTGCTTGCATTAGAAGCCCACAAATCCCAGTACCCTCTGGGGTGGGCAGGGGACATAGTTCAGGAAACACTGAGGACCTAGTTCATGCTGGCTTTTAGCTCCGGACTTGCACAAAGCCCCTGCTGTAAATGGAAACCAGGCCTGGGCACCCACCTCGATTCTGTTCGAGTTGTGGGGCCATCGCTGCGTGGCTGTGTGGTGACGTGGCTGCACCCATCACAGCTTTAGCCTCCTTGCTGGTAAGATGAAGTCCGGAGTGCTCCTCTCTCAGGGCTGTGATGAAGATTAAATGGGACTGTACCTATGAGGGCAGCAGATAGATCCTGTACATCACAGGTGCTCAATAAATGACAGTGTATTGCCTGTGCTGCCTGGGCTAGGTGACTCTAGTGGACTTTCGTTGGTCACCTCTTCTTTCTCTGACCAACTGAGACTCAACTCTCCAAAACTGACTCTAACTCCATTCTAAGCATGGCCACCATTGGCTTAAGCCAATCAGCACCTCCCACCCCTGGGTACAGGGACTGGTTAGGAATGGGCATGTGGTCTACTTTTAGTCAATAAAGGAGGCAATTTCAGGATTGTCTGGTGTTACTGAAATTGATCCTTTCTTCCCCAGAAAGGAGTGGTGAGGAGACCTAAGGGTATGAACTTGCAGTGTGGGCAGACATTTTACTACCAAGAGGGGAGTGTCTGGGCATGCTGGGGGCACCATTTGGATCCCAAGGATGAAGACGGAAAGAATACGGGTGGGTCTGTGGTGACAGTCTTTTGAGCTTCTGGATCAAGCCTTACCTGAAGCTTCTGAACTCTTCATTTACATAAGTCAAGATATTTCCTTTATGTTGAAGCCACCAGGAGTTGTATTCTTTGTTTTTTTGCAACCTAAACAGTCCTGACAAATAGGGCATCTCCCTGGTTGCCTGAGACCCAAGAGCGGGAATGTAAAATATGAGATTCCCTGAATGGACAGGAAGAACAAGCGCTTTCCAGTCTGGAGCCAGTGGGTGGGCGAAGAGGAGGCTGAGAAGCTCAGCTGGCTTCCTGCTTCTTGCTGCAGCAAAGTCACTGTTGGCTCAGCTACTGTGATGCCCTGAGAACACCACAGAGGTGCCTCGAATGACCAAGTGGTCGGCTAGGCAGGCAGGGGCCTCCAGTTATAACCACAGGCCCCAGAGGCAAGGTGAGGGCAGCAAAAAGGTGGGCGTTATCCACACACATGGGCCCACTCCACCAGCATCCGTTTGACAAGCACGCCCACAGAGGACACGCAGGGGCTCTCGCCTTCCCTCTGGATAATTTCAGTGTGAAGAAAACCTCCGGTGACGCAGCCCACGATGATCACTTTGCAAAGCCTGGAGACCTTGGGAGTCGCTCTTCGCTGGGGAGCTGCGGCGGGGGAGAGAGGCATGTGGGAGGAAGGTGGAGGCTGGGCGGCCTGGGGCTTGTGGAGCTTAGAAATCTCCAACTTTGCCTAACACAGTTAACTCATTCGTGCCTCCAGAGACATTGGCAAGGAGGATGGGGGTGAGAACTGCCGGGTTTTCCTTTCCATAACAACAGTGAAATAGCCATCCTGCGTTCAGCACCTTACCGGTACATTAACCGGCGCTCCTAACAGGTTGGGGCAGGAGATTCAGGACAAAGAAAGTATACACGGGATACCAGAGCCTAGCTTTCAGGGTGGCGGGCTGCTCAGTGCGTGGGTGGCCTGGTGGCCACAAGGCCTCAGATAAGCCCAAATAGAGACCAAGTACATGGCCAGAGCCAGCAACAAGGCCTCTTGAATGCCTGGTGCTCAGAGCCAGTGACCAGCCTGCCCCGGAGGCAGGAAGGGGAAGCACTTACTGAATAAAGCACCAGGGTGTCCTGTGTTCTTTCGGTAACCCCAAGTCCTCCATAACACATCCATTTTACAAAAGGCTACACCTGAGGCTGGAAGACAGTGTGGTTCGTTCAAGTCATTCAGACTTTCTGAGACCCAGAGCAGGACGAACCCAGCTCTCCTTTTCCCCCTCGGATATGTACCCACCCTCCTCAAACCTGCTCCCAGCCACACTCTGGGCCACCCGCCCCCTGCCCTGCAGATCCCATCCCTCCGCACCCCCAACCCCCAGCCCCTCTGCTCTGAGCTGGCTCCAAGTTACCCTTTGCTGAGTCCCCTCATGGACCCAGCACCCAGGAGAGGTGGGAACTCCCGGGCTCTGACAATAGCAGAGAGACAAGCAGCAAGGCCCGAGGGAGGCCCAGGACACTGGTTGGAATGGGGAGACCTACTGGGCAGGGGTGGGTCGAAGCCTCCTGACACTGTGCATGTGTTGGGCCTGACGGCTGCTCTTTGGGGCCCTGCTGAGGACATCCCTTGAAGCCCAAACAGTAGGACGGGACCCCTAGTTACACTGGATTTCTTGATAGCACCCCTCTTCCCCAACACACACAGAGCCGGGGGCTGCAAAGCTACTTGCGAGAGAGAAGCAAAGAGAGTGAACCTTCCCTTGATTCCCTCCTCCCCGTGGAGACCAGGATCTCCCCAGCTCTCAGCCCATAGCAGCTTCCACAGCCTCACCCAGAGCTGCTGGCAGACCACAGGCCCTGCATGGTGCAGGGAAAGAAGAAGTGTCTAGGGCACCCAGGTGGCCCTCGGAGCCGCCATCTGCTCCTCTGCTCCAAGCACGAGGGCTGCAGGGAGGAGCGTGAGCTGGCAACGCTGGCAAGGACAGGGACGGGGAGGACGCTGGGCTGAGCCATCCTGAAACCAGAGCAGAGGACACTCCGCTGCACCACGCGGCACCCGCAGGCCTGCAGACTGGGCACGGGGGGTGGGGGGAGGGCAGCTCTGCTTTTCGTTTTATTTCATTTCGGAACAGTACGCTGAACAAAGCGCGCACAGCTGTGCGCCCGCCACACAGAAAGGACAATCACTAGCATTCTGTCCCGATTGTTTCAACTCTTTCCCTTTTTTAGAGCAAAATATAGAAACACTACAAATAATATTGAAGTCTCTGTGACCCGGGCTGAGGTGGGGACCATCTGGGACCCATATTCTCTTGCCATCTCCACCCCCACTTCAAGGAAGGAAAACAAGCCCTTCTGGGGCGCATAGTGTGTCCACAGCCTGTCCCGGGAGCCCCCACCATGAGCCCTTTGCTCCTCCCGATGACACAGGCAGGCGGTGACTCTCATCCCCGCATCACAGCGATGAGGAGGGCCTGCTTCCTAAGGAAGGGATGCAGATGGGGATATCTCAGCACCTCGGTGGCTTCATCGGGGCCTGGGTCCTTCCCTCATCTGCTCTCCCAGCCTTGGTGGCTCGCCTCCATCCCGCATGTCCCAAGGTGGCCCTTGGTTCCAGACCTCGCCTGCACATGTTAACACACCCTCAGGGAGCAGTGACGCAGTGACAGTCTGTCCTGTGAGTCTTTTTGATGGGTGAGGAAACATTTCCCCAAGTTCCCTGGCACATTTTCTTCCCGTCTCCTCGGCTCTGCCCCAGCCACCTCCTTCCCCATCCTCAACCGTTGCTGGCAAGACCAGTGGCGCCATGATTGGCTTGGTGGCCATGTGCAAGAAACCAGGTGATCAGCGCAAATCAGGGTTCTCTTAGCCAGATGGAAGGACAGGCAAGGGAGTGAGGAGAAGAGTATCAGGTGGCAACACCCCATAGGTTGGCCACCCTTGCCAGGGGGACAGCGGTCTATGGGAGGCAGGAGTGAGAGGGAAGTCTCATTGTCCACGCCAAAGTCACCCCTTTGCACTGCACCCCACCCCACCACCAGGACTCCCTGCACTGCCTCTACTACCCACCAAACTGCCAAACCACCCCCATGGCTCCACCCCTGCACCAGTCACGCCACTGCCCCCACCCCGCGACTGCATCCCACAGGGCTACCGACTGCACTATCCCCACCACTGCTCCTTGCAAGATGTGTGGGCCTAGCGGGGTTGGGCCAAGGCTGGAAATGGTATTTGAGGAGCACGGGCAGGATAGAGAGGCAGGACTGGGAGCAAAGGCCACTTGTGAGCCAGCATCAGGAAGAATGCCAAGACCTCAGCCAGGGAGATTGGCCAGGGGAGGGGCCACCACTCAGAGAGGAGGAAGCTGGAATGAGAAGTGTGAAGCAACAGGGAGGAGGAAAGTCGGGCAGAGCAGGGGTGGGAGGGGTCCTGGAGAGCAGTGGCAGCTGCCGCCTGCTGGCATCAAGTCCTAACTGAGCAGGGGAAGGGGTCATCACAGACACTGAGCCAGCTTTGTCACTCCCTGCCGTGGGTCGTCATCCTCTGGGCACTCTCTGGCTGGACACTGGGGAGATAAATTAGGATGTTTTGGGATGGGGGCTTCTGAGTCCATTAGAATTAGGTTTGGCTACAAAACAGGAGGCATAGAATAGCACAGGATTCAACACACAAGGATTTATTTTCTCCAGTAAAATAACTTGGGACATCAGCCATCCAGGACTGGGGTGGCAAATCATCAAGGACCCTGGATCCTTCCACCCATCTGTTTTTTCCCACATCTTCGGCATATAATTTCCATCCCTTAAAAAACCTTCTGGTCTAAGAAAGATCTTGGAACTCCAGCTATTACATCTTCATTCAGGATAGCAGGAAGGAGAAAAGGGGGAATGCCAAAGAAGGCTTGGCCTACTTGTCTGTTCCCTTCTGAGAAGTCAAGCTGAGAACTTCCATTGCCTGGTAAATTGAGTAAGAGGGATCAGATTTACCCTCCCACCTTACTCTACACACACACACACACACACACACACATGCATGCACACACACACACAACCCCCCCAACCTTACACAACATACACACACAAAATTACGGTTTTCAGACACTGGATGAAAGGTAGCTCACAAGAATGAGTTCAAAGCAAACATAAGCAAGCCAGGTGAGCCCTCTGACTGCCCCTGGAGAGAATTTCCAGGCAGTATTCCCAGGAAGAAAAATCCAAAGAGAGCCCAACAATCTCTCTGAGTTGGAACACAGAGCTCAGGGAACAAAAGACACCCACAATTCACAGTGTAGAACACCAGAGGTGAGAATGCTGTAGAGACAGAAAGAGTGTTAGAGATCTGCACAGGTTTTCTACTCCAATCTTTAGCTAAGGACTGATCAGTGCACGAGCTTGAGGAAACTGCCAAGACTGAGGAAAGGGCAATCAGAAAAGAAGAGGCAGAACAACCTTATTGAGAAATGAAAATAGTTTACCTTCCCACTAGCCAGAGTAAAAAGACCTCCTAATGATAGAACATGGAGTCTTCAGAAGGGTGTTGCCTCAGTCGTGGGGTCAAATTAACTCTGGACTAAATGCTGACCTAGATCTGCCTCCGAAGCTTAAAAGTGAGCCTTGAATGGACCAAGCTGTCTCTGAGCAACTTAACTGTGTCTTAGAACACAGCCAAAAAACATTTAAAGGAAAAGGAAACCTCCAGCACCTAACAAAGTAAAATTACAATGTCTGGCATCCAATCAAAAATTACTAGGCATGCAAACAAGGAAGAAAACATGGCCCATAATAAGAAGAAAAATAAATCAATAGAAACAAACCTAGACAGGATCTGATATTAGAATGAGTAAAATAGGTGGTAAAATAGGTATATGTTCGAGAAGGTAGCAGAAATCATAAGTATGAAAAAGAAACAAATGAGCCAGGCATGGTGGCTCACACCTTTAATCCCAGCACTTTGGGAGGCTGAGGCGGGTGGATCGCCTGAGGTCAGGAATTCAAGGCCAACCTGGCCAAGACGGTGAAACCCTCTCTCTACTAAAAATACAAAAATTAACTGGGCAAGGTGGTACATGTTTGTAATCCCAGCTACTTGGGTGGCTGAGGCATGATAATTGCTTAAACCCGGGAGGCAGAGGTTGCAGTGAGCTGAGATAGCACCACTGCACTCCAGCCTGGGTGATGGAGTGAGACTCCATCTCAAAATTTAAAAAAAGAAAGAAAAGAAAAAGAAACAAATAGAATGTATTTTAAAAGGCCCAAATTGAACTTTTAAGAGTTGAAAAATAAAATGTGTAAGGTAAAAAATACACTAGATTAGATAAGATTAACAGCAGATTAAATGGAATTAACAGAAGATTAAACACTGCAAAAGGAAAGATTAGTGACTATAAAGGTATGGCAATTTAAACTATGCAAAAAGTAACAGTGGAAAATTACTGGGGAAAAAAATGAACAGAGGATAATTGAGTTGTGGGGCATCAAGTGGCCTAACACATGTGTAACTGAGTCCTAGGGAGCAGGGAGAAAGGAAGGGAACAGAAAACAAAAATTGAAGACTTAATAAACAAATTTTCTTCCAAATTTGATGAAAATGATAAATCTACAGATCCAAGAGTCCCAATGAACCCTAAGCAGAAAAAAGAAACAGGAAGAAAACTACACCAAGCTACATAACAACCAAATGCTGATAACGCATAAAGCAGAGTACAGAGACACGTTATGTAGAGAAACAAAGAAAAGAATGACAACAGACTTCATATTGGAAATAACCTAAGCCAAAAGAAATGGCACAACATCTTTATTGAAAGGAAAAAAAAAATCAACCTAAAACGTAACACTCAACGAAAATATCTTTCAAACATGGAGGTGAAATAGAGGCTTTTTCAGACCTTTTAAATCAGAGGGAATTGGTCACCAGCAGTCCAGATTGAAATGTTAAAGGTAATCCTTCAAGTAGAAGGAAAATTATACCGGAAGAAATCTGAATCTACCCCGAAGAATGAAGAACACCAAAAATGGCTATCATGTAGGAAAACATAAAAGGCTTTGTTGGGCAGATCCCGAGGTCAGGAGTTCAAGACCAGCCTGGCCAACATAGTGAAACCCAGTATCTACTAAAAATACAAAAAATGAGCCAGGCATGGTGGCAGGTGCCAGTAATCCCAGCTACTTGGGAGGCTGAGGCAGGAGAATAGCTTGAACCCAGGAGGTAGACGTTGCAGTGAGCCGAGGTCGCAACACTGCACTCCAGCCTAGGCGACAGTGCAAGACTTCGTCTCAAAAAAAAAAAAAAAAGAAAGAAAGAAAAAAGAAAAAAAAACTCTTTCCAAGATATGTAACTTTCTAAAGCAAAAATGATAACAATGTATTTTGGGATTTACATATAGAAACAAAACGTATAACAAAATAACTCAAAATCTAGGGTAGGGGAAAGTGGAAGTGTATTGTGATGAGGTTCTTATATTACTCATGAAATAATCTCGTATTATTTGAAGGGAGAGTGTGATAAGTTAAATACGTAAACCACTAAAGTGAGTTAAATATATACACCTAAGTGAAATATGTATACCTAAAGTAATCACCAAACAGCAGCATACGTATACACATAAAACAAAGAAGTACAGCTGATGAACCAACACAAGGGTAAAATGTAATCATAAATATTACTCTAATCAAAAAGAAAGAAGGAAAAGAGAAAAAGGGAACTAAAAGCAAACAGGCCAAACAGAAAATAAATACTAAGACAATCGAATTAAACTGAACAAAATTAATAATCAAAATGTAAATTGTGCAAATTCACCAATTATAAGATAGAGATTGTCAAACAGAAGAAAAAGCAAGACCCAATTATACAGTGCCTGCAAGAAACCCACCATACTTTCATGAAACCCATTACACGTAAGTATAAAGGCACAGATGGACAAACAGTAAAAAACATAGAAAAAGGTGAACTATATTAAAACTAAAAGAAAGCTGGAGTGTCTATTATCAGACTAATATCAGGCAAAATAGATTTAAGAGAAAAGAATATTACCAGAAACAAAATGGGTAGTTTTGCAATGATAAAGAGGTCAATTATTCAAGAGTTCATAATAATCTTAATGTGTGATACAAAAACCAATAGAACTGCAAAGAGAAATTAACAAATACACAACCGTAGTTGGAGCGTTCAACACTACTTTCTCAATAACTGACAGAAGCAGACAGAAAATCAGTAAGGATATAGAAGATCTGAATAACACTAACAATGAACTTGACATTTATATAACACACCACCCGACAACAGCAGAATACAAAGGCTTCTTAAGAGAACACAAAACCGTTATCAAAAGAAAATATGTTTTGGGCAATCAACAAGTCTCAGTCAATTTTTAGAGAACTGAAATCCTACCAAATATATTTTCTGACCACAATGGAATTAAATTAGAAATCAATAACAGAAATATGCCAAGAAAATCACCAAACCTTTGGACACTCAACAATAAACTCCTAAGTAATCCATGAGTTAAAGAAGAAATCACAGTGGAAATTAGTAAATGTTTTAAGTAGAATACAGTGAGAACACGGCATATAAAATGCAGCTAAAGCAATGGTTCGAGGGAAGTTATAGCACAAAATGCTTGTTATAAAGAAGAAAGTCTCAAATCAATAACCTCAGCCTTTACCTTATGAAACTAGGAAAAAAGAAGAGAAAAATCCAAATTAAGCAGAAGAAAGGAAATGATAAAGATAAGAACAGAAATTAGTGAAATGGAAAACATTAAAACACTAGAAAAATCAATGAAAACAAAAGTTGCTTCTTTAAGAAATCAATAGAATGATGAAACCTCTGGCCAGATTGATCAGGAGAAAAATAGAGAAAACACATATTACTAATGTCAGGGATGAGAGGCATCATTATGGATCCCACAGACATGAAAAGGATAACAAGTGAATATTCTGAACAACTTTTTGCCAACAAATTTGACAACCTAGGTGAAGTGGAAAATTCTTTGAAGCATGCAAACCACTGAGGCTCTCTCAAGAATTAATAGGTCTCTGAACAACCACACATTTGTTAAAGAAATTGCATATATAGTTTAAGAATCTTTCACAAAGAAAATTCCAGACCCAGATGGCTTTTCTGGAAAATTCCACCAAAGCACTTAAGGAAAATATTGTATCCATTCTACAGAAACTCTTCCCAAAGATAGAAGTGAAGAGAACTTTTGAACTCATTTTTTGAGCCTGCCATTACCCTGATACCAAAACTGGAAAACAATATCACAGAAGAAAGCTGCAGACCAATATTTCTCATGAACATGGACACAATAAGTCTTAACAAAATATTTGCAAATTGAATCCAACAAAATATAAAGAGAATGACATTATGTCAAAATGGGGTTTGTCCCAGCAATAAAAAGTTGGTTTAACATTTGAAAATCAATCAGTATAATTCAGCATATTAACAGGCTAAAAAGAAAAACACAATCATCTTGGTAGATGCAAAAAAACATTTTTTATAAACTTCAACTTCCGTTTCTAATAAAGACTCAGCAGACTAGGAACATACGGAAACTTTCTCAGCTGGGCACGGTGGCTCACAACTGCAATCCCAAAACTTTGGGAGGCCAAGGTGAGTGGTCTTGAGCCTAGGGGTTCAAGACCAGCCTGGGCAACATAGCAAGACCCCCATCACAATATATTTTTTTATTTTTTTAACTTGGGCTTTTCTGAGGCCAGGCATGGTGGTATGCACCCGTAGTCCCAGCTACTCAGGAGGCTGAGGTGGGAGAATCACCTGAGCCCCGGAAGTTGAGGCTGCAGTGATCTGAGATTGCACCACTGCACTGCAGCTTGTCTCAAAAAAGAAAAAAGAAAAAGAAAAAAAGGAAAGGAAAGTAAAAAAGAAGTGTTCTCGACCTGATAAAGAGTGTCTAAGAGAAATTTAACAGCTTACTAGTACATTACACTTCATAGTAATGGACCAGAGCTTGCTTTCTAAGATAGGGAATAAGGCAAGGATGTCTGTTCTCACTGCTGTTGTTCAGTATTGCACTGGAGGTCCCAGATATGCAGTAAGGCAAGAAAACAAAACAAAACAAGATGAAAGTCATTCAGATTGTAACCCAAGAAGCACAGCTGTCCTTACACGAAGATGACATGGTCATCTGTATGAAGATTTCTAAGGAATTTGCAAAAAACCTACTGGTACTAATACATAGGACTCAAAAGATTGCCAGCTACAGGGCCCATTGACTTCTGTATACCAGCAACAAACAACTGGTGAGGAAAGTTGTCTGAACACAATAAACACGAACTATGAAAGAAAAATCAATGAAGTGGACTTGAACAAAATTAAGACCTATTTTTTCTCTTTGAAAGTCACTTTTAAGAAAATTAAAAGGCAAGTAAAAGGCTGGGAGAAAATATTTATAAAACACTTCAACTGAAATTAAGGCTGTTGAGGCAGAAATAATTTGATCAAGGTTTGTTGGAATCCAAATGTAAGGCTCAACCCGGGAAGACTCACCAACAAAGTTGGGCATATTCCAAAGTGTGTTACTGGTTGGAATGCTTTTAGAAGAAATGTAGCAGCAGGAAGGAGGGCTCCTCATATTGCAGTTGCCCTTTTTTGTTTTTTTGAGACAGAGTCTCGCTCTGTTGCTCAGGCTGGAGTGCAGTGGCAGGATCTCAGCTCATTGCAACCTTCACCTCCCAGCCTTCTGAGTAGCTGGGACTATAGGCGTGGGCCATCACACTTAGCTAATTTTTTTTTTTTTTTTTTTTTGTAGAGACAGGGTTTCACCATATTGCTCAGACTGGTCTTGAACTCATGGGCTCAAGTGATCTGTCTGCCTTGGCTTCCCAAAGTGCTGGGATTACAGGTGTGAGCCATCGTGCCTGGCCGGAGTTGTCCTTTTCCATTGGTGGGTATATTAATACAGAGGTTACAATCATTGGCTGCAGATGACAGCATATAGGCTAACACGTTCCACGTACAAGACATTTAGCAAAACTTCACGATTTAGAAACAAATCCGTGTCCTTGTTAGTGCCGGTGGGTTACGTATTAATTGGTACGTCAACAGTTTGGAGGACTCATGTTAACATTCTTTGCTCAGGAACAGAGTGTAAGCCATGAATCGGAAGACTTTCCCTGGCAGTTAATTCGGAAGCCTGCCAAATGTGACCTGTAGGTTATCAAACATTTATCTGACAAATAACTTACATCCAGAAGAGATGAAGAACACCTACAACTGGATACCAGTAATACAAACAATCCAATTAAGAAATGGGCAGACCGGGTGTGGTGGCTCAGGCCTGGAATCCCAGCAGTTTGGGAGGCTGAGGTGGGTGGATCACCTGAGGTCAGGAGTTGGAGACCAGCCTTGCCAACATGGTGAAACCCCGTCTCTAATAAAAATACAAAAATTAGCCGGGCATGGTGGTGGGCACCTGTAATGTCAGCTACTCAGGAGGCTGAGGCAGGAGAATTGCTTGAACCCGGGAGGCGAAGGTTGCAGTGAGCCGAGATTGCACCACTGCACTCCAGCCTGGGCAACAGGCTTTCATCTTGTTTTGTTTTGTTTTCTTGCCTTACTGCATATCTGGGACCTCTAGTGCAATACTGAACAGCAGCGGTGAGAACAGACATCCTCGCCTTATTCCCTATCTTAGAAAGCAAGCTCTGGGTCCGTTACTATGAAGTGTAATGTACTGCTAAACTGGTAAACTTCTCTTAGATGCCCTTTGTCAGGTCGAGAAGGTTTCTTTTTTCTCTCCTTTTCTTTTTTTTTTTTTTTCCTCTGTCTCAGAAAAAAAAGGAAGAAACGGGCAAAAGATTTGAACAGACAGTTCACTAAAGTAGGTTTCTAGCATCATCTGTCATTAAGAAAATTAGAATTAAAACCACAGCAAGCTGTCACTACACACCTATTAGAATGGCTAAAATTAACAAGATGCACCATACCAAGTGTCAGCAAAGATGTGGAGTAACTGAATCTTCATACTCTGCTGGTGGAATATAAAATGGTGCAATCACTTTGCAAACAGCCTGGCAGTTTCTTAGCAAGTTAGACCAACCATCTCCTGTACAACTCAACCATTCCACTCTGAGGTGTTTACCCAAGAGAAATTAAAACACTATGTCTTAACACAAAGACTTGTACACAAATGTTCAGAGAATCTGTTTATAACAACCCAAAACTGGCCGGGCGCGGTGGCTCAAGCCTGTAATCCCAGCACTTTGGGAGGCCGAGACGGGCGGATCACGAGGTCAGAAGATCGAGACCATCCTGGCTAACACGGTGAAACCTTGTCTCTACTAAAAAATACAAAAAACTAGCCAGGCGAGGTGGCGGGCGCCTGTAGTCCCAGCTACTCGGGAGGCTGAGGCAGGAGAATGGCGTGAACCCAGGAGGCGGAGCTTGCAGTGAGCCGAGATCGCGCCACTGCACTCCAGCCTGGGCGACAGAGCGAGTCTCCGTCTCAAAAAAAAAATAAAATAAAATAACAACCCAAAACTGGAAAATCCCTAATATCCATTATTAGAAGAATGGTTAAACAAATTATAGCGTATTCATACGGTAGACTATTACTCAACAATAAAAAGGAATGAGCTATTGATACACACAGCAACATGGGTGAAACTCAAAAATCATTATTCAGAGTGGAAGGAGGCAGACCACCTCCCTCCCACTGCACAAAAAAAAAAGTACATACTATAGGATGCCACTCATATAAAATCCAGAAAAATGCAAACTAATCTCTAATGACAGAAGGCAGATCAGTGATTACCTAGGAACAGGGGTGGAGGGAGGGATGGTTTACCAAAAGACACCAGGAAATGTTTGCAACTGATGGAAATACACGTTATCTTGATGGTAGTGATGGCTTCAAGAGTGTGCACATGTCAAAACTTATCCAATGATGCACTTTATGAGCAGTTTACTGTAAGTCAATTATGCCTCAATAAAGCTGTAAAAAAACAACAAAGAGAGTCTGTTTCAATGACTTCTTCCACAGGATCCTGGTCGTGCCTGGCTGCAAGGGTGGCTGAGAAATGCACCTGCTGGCTGGCCCCATTCCTCCACTAGGCTTGCAGGGCTTCCATTGGTGAGGAAGGAGCCGAAATGGATGGGGAGGCACGTGACACTCGCCAGGCTCTGAGATCAGAGGGACAACTGGGCCTGTCCAGCCTCTGCCTTCCTGTTGTGACAGCAGATCCCAGTTCAAACCCCAGCCCCTGACTGCTGTGGAGCACACTTACCCCGTGGTCCCACACCTTGGTTCCCCACCTGTAAGGTGGGGTTGAGATCGCAGGGGAGCTGGACCCATGGTGATGCAGAAAGGGCTCTAGTGGCCACGTGAAGCTGCTCCATGAACTTTTCCTTCCTGCCCCTCACTTTCCATGTGTGGACCCCAGGGTGAACACATCGGCCTGGTTTGGGCGTCACCAGCACAAAGCCCAGAGCAAGGTGATCATGGGATAGGGGGGCTGTTGGGAGAGCCCTGTCACCTGAGAAGGCCAGAGGTTGGTGGAAGAAGACTCGGTCCACAGGCCTGGGCCAGGATGGCTCCTGCCTCCTGCCTCCTGCCCTCCAGTCCTGGCTGGAGCGGGATATCCCTGTCCACACTGTGCTTTTGAGGCTGGCTGCGGCCACCATTCCATGAGCTGAGCAGCCTCTAGATCCCCTGCAGGCACTAGAAGCGGCTGGAACACAGAGGAATGACGGAAATAATTTTCCTGCCCAGTGGAGTGAGGCAAATTGATGGCCACCTCTGTGGCCCTGTTTCCAACAAGGGCAGCCTGGAGCATCCTGCAGCAGCCCTCCTGCCACCTCGCGTCCCTTTACAAGGAGCTCAGTGTCTGGCACAGGGGGTGCCCCAGCATCAGAATCTCCTAGTTATTTGCCCCAGGACTGAAACTGCGAATGCCTCCTGGACAAGCCTCTTGTTTGCCGCCTCATCCCCTCCTCACAGGGAAGGTTTTCTGAATAGTCATGTGAGAAGTGGACCACGGCTGGCGGTGCATTTCCGGTCCACAGAAGAAGAGACAAGGAAACTGAGCACAGAGAGGAGAATGTCTTGCCTGGGGCAGTCGTGGGCAGGCAGGACCAGGCCCAAGGTTTCCTGGGGCCCCGGGCAGGCCAGGCCAATGGCCCTGTGGGTATCTGGGGGATGTACGGGTCATCCATGCCTTGACTGGCACTGTCCTGTGTAGGAGCCAGAAGAGCAGCAGAAGCGGACATACCCTCCAGGGGCCACTGTGAGGCCAGGAGGAGCGCATGTGGGGCCATTAAAGGATGGAGTGGCGAAGACAGGTGCATCTTGTGGGCCAAGAAATGGTGGTCTGGAGAGAGGTGGGGGGCAGAGACTGAGCCGCTCCCCCCACCATTCCAGAGACCCTGGATCACATCAGTCTCGTTTTTAATTCCTTTTCTTTTTTTTTTTTTTTTTTTTTTTTTTTTGAGACGGAGTCTCGCTCTGTCACCCAGGCTGGAGTGCAGTGGCCGGATCTCAGCTCACTGCAAGCTCCGCCTCCCGGGTTCCCGCCATTCTCCTGCCTCAGCCTCCCGAGTAGCTGGGACTATAGGCGCCCGCCACCTCGCCCGGCTAAGTTTTTTTTGTATTTTTAGTAGAGACGGGGTTTCACTGTGTTAACCAGGATGGTCTCGATCTCCTGACCTCGTGATCCGCCCGTCTCGGCCTCCCAAAGTGCTGGGATTACAGGCTTGAGCCACCGCGCCCGGCCTTTAATTCCTTTTCTAAGAGACAGGGTCTTGCTCTGTCAACCAGCCTGGAGTGCAGTGTGCAATTACAATTCACTGAAGTCTTGACCTCCCACCTCAGCCTCCTCAGTAGCTGGGCCCACAGGCACCCGCTATCATGCCAGGCTAAGTTTTAAATTTTTACTTGTTGTAGAGATGACGTCTCCCTATGTTGCTCAGGCTGGTTTCGAACTCCTGGGCTCAAGTGATCCTCCCATCCCTGGGCTCAAGTGATCCTCCCACCTCGGCTACCTAAAGTGCTAGGATTACAGGCGTGAGGCACCGGACCCGATGGAGCCTCTTTTTTTTATAGGAATGTTGCCTCCCGTTTTGAGCAGGGACAAGGGGAAAGGAGGCTGAGTGTGCGTGCCTGTGGGTGGACGGGGTGGAGGGCAGCCTGCAAGGGGAATGAGGGGGCAGGAGAGCCTCAGCATCTGCCAAGAGGATGAGCCACATCAGAGACACCAGTGAGCCCATGGAAGGCCTTGAGTGCCTGGATGGGATGCAGCAGGCAGGCAGGTGAGAGCCATGGCAGGTTCTTGAGCAGAGGAGGGACAGGGTGAGAGGATGCTGGAACAGACACAAGGCAGGTTTCAGAGACAGGGGCAGGCAGGAGACTATGGGGATACCCAGAAGGAGGAGGGAGTTTCTTGGCTGGGAATGGGGGATGTGAGGGTCTGCCAGGCTCTGGGCACCCTCGGCTTCCATGTTTCAGGCCGGCATCCCAACTCCACACTGCCTTGGTCTCCACCTCCAATCCATACCACTCAAGGCAGTGTCAGGCAAGCACAGCAGGAGTTGGTGTCCAGCCTCCAGGCAGCCTGGCTTGTGGCCATCCCTGACATCAGGCACTGCTTCTTGCCATGTTCCTGCCACCTAAGGCTCTTAGAGGCCTGGGATCCATCTCGCTGCCCTAGAGTCCAGGCCCCTGCAGGACACTCCTCCTTCCACCAGCTTGGCAAGGTTTCCCTAGGCCTGGAGTCCTGCCCAGAGGCACTGACCGCACTGCCGCTGTCCGGATGCCACATACACCTGTGGGGCAGAGTGCAGGGGGCAGGTGTGTTCTCCCTGTGGTCCTACTGCATCAACCACAGAGGAGTTGATCGGTGCCAGCCTCTGGCTTCACGCTCCAGTATGGCCTGCCATGTGCTGAGGCTCTTGGGGAACTTTCTTTAGCCCTACCAGCTGACTCCCCCTCACATTGGGGTTCAGCCCTCTGGTGTTCCCATGGTCACTCCATTCCTCCCTCATTCGTTCATTCATTCGCTCATCTCTGCCTGCACCTTCAGTGGTCTCAGCTCTGGGCAACAAGCCTCTGTAGGTTTGGGGAGGCACCTGGAACCAGGGCCAGTCTTGCCTGGAGGGCCCATGGTGGGGCAGAGAAGGACATCCCTGGGCAGGGACACTAACTGAGGTCAGAACCAAGCTCAAGGACACACAGAGATACACACCAACTAGGGATCGGGGAGGGCTTCCTGGAGGAGGGGGTGCCTGAATGGAGACCAAAAGGCCTAGCTGTAATGCAGGAGATGAAAGGACAAGGAAGGCTGCTCCATGCTGAGGAACAGTATGTGCCAGTGTCCCCTGGGGGTCCTTTGCTGTAGCTGTCCCCTGCAAGCTTGGTGAAGACCCTGCTGAGGAAGGGGCCCATGTTCTGCCTCCTAGCCTGGGCTGATGGGATTGAACAGCACCCAGGGTGGGGCCCCAGTCCAGGCCTCTGGAGGGGCTGATGTGTGTCCTGGAGAAGGGACTGGGAGAAATGGCTGGGAGAAGACGGGAGGGCGCTGGTGGTTTCCAACTCCCTGAAACACTGTCCTGCCTTGGCAGAGGGGTTAGCCCTGCCCCTGTGGGGCCACAATTGTAGCTCAGAACTTTCTAGGCCACTGTTGAACTGTAGAGACTTCTTCAGGGAATTTCTCATCACCTGAGGGTGAGGAGGCTAGATGCCTCCTTTAGCCTGATGTATGGATTTGACTATGAGCCTTGCTGGGTGTCAGCAGTGGGGTAGGTGGGAGAGGGCTAGCTGGGAGCAGCCTGGGAAGGCTTCCAAGAAGAAGCAACTTTCGGAGCTGAGATAAAGAGGTTTCCACATGGACACTGCATAAAAGGGCATCTCGGGATGAGGGAACTCCGTGTGCAAGGACCAGAAACAAAAGGTATGGACAGGGCTGATGTAGGCGGAGCTCAGCCTGGCTGTGGAGGGCACCACAGTGGAAGCAGGGCCAGGCCTGGCCCAGGACCTAGCAGGGGGGCCCCTGAAGGAGCGCAGGCCCCCAGGTGGTCTTGGTGAACACCTGCTGACTGTCCACAGCAGCATCATACACCCAGTGGCAGTTTCTGTCTCAGTGAGGCCACCTCGGTGCCATCCCCTGCTCTGTGTCCCCTCCCCTTGCCCAGGCCCAAGCATAGGAGGCCAAAGACGGTGCCCTCCGTACCCAGGCCCAGTGCCTAAAGGGACAAGCCCAGTCACACTGAGATGAGGCGGGATTTTGCTTTGGTAAATATTTGTTTGAAAATGGTTTCCCCTATTTACAGTTTTGAAGCCCAAACCACCTCCACCTGCTGGGAAGGCCTGACATGGGGTCGAGCCCCAGGGAGGCCACTGCTGCTTCCCATGGGGACAGAGCAGGGCAGGCAGTGGGGTGGGGGTCAAGGGGCTCAGAGCACCACCCCAGGAGGAGCAGTGGGCCGGACCCCTGGGCCTGGGACCTACCTCAGACAGAGCACCTATGAGGCTCCCAGCTGCCCCTGCCCACTTCCTACGGTCCCTGGCACCCCCATAGTTGCTCAATTTATTTTAGAAAATGCTCCTAGGACAAACCAGTGAAGGAACAGGGCAGCAGGGTATGGTTAGGGTTAGGGTTAGGGTTGGGGTTAGGATTAGGGTTAGGGTTAGGTTTAGGATTAGGTTTAGGGTTAGGATTTGGTTTGGGATTAGGATTAGGGTTGGGTTGGTATTAGGATTAGGTTTGGGGTTGGGATTACGGTTAGGATTTGGGTTAGGGTTGGGGTTGTTGTTGGCAGTGTTTAGGGTTAGTGTTGGGGTTGTTGTTGGCAGTGTTTAGGGTTAGAGTTAGGGTTGGGGTTGTTGTTGACACTGTTTAGGGTTAGGGTTAGGGTTGGGGTTGTTGTTGGCAGTGTTTAGGGTTAGAGTTAGGGTTGTGGTTTTTGTTGACACTGTTTAGCGTTAGGGTTAGGGTTGAGGTTGTTGTTGGCAATGTTTAGGGTTAGGGTTAGTGTTGGGGTGGTTGTTGGCAGTGTTTAGGGTTAGGGTTAGGGTCGGGGTTGATGTTGGCAGTGTTTAGGGTTAGGGTTAGGGTTGGGGTTGATGTTGGCAGTGTTTAGGGTTAGGGTTAGGGTTGTAGTTTTTGTTGACACTGTTTAGCGTTAGCGTTAGGGTTTGGGTTGTTGTTGGCAGTGCTTAGTGTTAGGGTAAGTGTTGCGTTGGGGGTTTGTTTTAGTGTTGCTTTTGCGATTTGGTTTTGGGTTGGCGTTTGAGTTAACTTTAGGGTTTGGTGTGGGTTAAGGTCATTGTTTTCCGGCAGGATAGTGTTGGGGTTAGACTTAGGGTTAGGGTTGGGGTTACTGTTATTGGTCAGGTTAGCATTGGGGTGGGGTTAAATTTCATTTTGGTTTTGGGTTCCATTAGAGTTAGGGTTAGCATTTGATATGAGATTGGAATTTGGGTTAATATTGCAGTTGGGGTCATTGTTAGATACACACTCGGGCCAATTCAGGGCCTTCTCACCACCTGTGGAGGGCAGCTGTAGCCTGATTCTGCAGGGGACCCCAGAGTTTCCGTTGGAGCACCTGTTGTTTGCGGGAGAGTGGGAAGACATTTTTCACCTTCCCAGAGTCTCTAGGGCTCATAGTCAGAATCCTTGTTCAATCTGTTCTTGTGGGTGGGAATTGGAAGATTAGGCAGGGAACTGGTCAACACGGCTAGGTGATGCTGGAGCCCAAGAAAATGCCGCATCCTGGGCCCCTGTATGTGACTGTCTGCAGGTACCTCACTGTCAATGACCCCCGTGATGTGCTGTCCTTTCTTTTATACTCAGCCACCAGGGCCAGAAGCCTGGCATCACATCAGGCTGTTCCTATTCCCCCCTCCCCATCCATCCATCCATTATTTGGCACATTTAACCATGAGCCCCAGTGTGGTGCCACTTCCTGCCCTGCTGCCCCCACCACAATAGAGGACCATGCATCCCGGGGCAAAGATTGATGTCCACATCAACAGACAGATCAGACAGCTCTGGAATGCAGTAAGAGATATACAAAAAACAAAACAGGGCAGTGGGATTGAGCCATGGGGGTTGTGATGTCAGAGTGGTTCGTAGAGGTCTGAATGAGGGCAGGGCCTAGGGAGAGGGTCCTCTGCAGCCCCTGGACATCACCTCCAAGTCCTGCCACTTTCATCCCTTCTTCCCAACCCAGCTGAAACCTCGCCTCCTCCAGGAAGCCTGCCTGATGTCCCAGGCTGTGCTGCACTGACTGTAGTTTCCCCATCTGCAAAAGGGGGCTAGTACTACTTCCCCTACAGGGGCATGACAGGGATGCTCCCAGACCCAAAACCAGTGCCTGCTTTCTCTCTGCCTTCCCAGCATGAGGGGTTGGAGTGGGAAGGATGGAAGAGAGGGCAGGGAGAGTGGGGACAGGAGGTGCGTGCAGCATGGGGGAGGGGCTCTCCTGGGGCCTTCCCAGGCAGGCCTGAGCTGAAGCCTGCAAGCTGCTGGAGCTGAAGCAGGAGCCGCCCCCACCCCACCCGCCCCTCCCCCGCCTCCCCAGCCATCTGTGGCGTTGGCAGCAGCAGTGCCAGGGCGGGCGGTGAACATTCTGGCACCATCTGAGCAGGACCAGCCTCTGGGGAAGGGCCACAGCCCAGGAGGAGGCAATGTGGGCAGAGCCCTGCCTGTATCCCAGGTTCCACATCCCCCAATGGTGTTTGTCCCCTTGGGGACTGGGGAGGGAAGGGACACTGGAGCTGGCAGGCTGGGCCCGCACTACCTCTCACGGGCTGCCTCCACTGCTGTGTGCTGTGCTGCCTGAATGGTGTCAGAACCTGAGAGGCCAGAGTGGAGGTCAGGGAAGCTGTTCTGACTCCTGCTGGGGAAACCAGGGCTCCCTGAGCAAAGAGGCTGGTCCGGGGGTGCACACCAGGGACTGGGTTTGGAAGAAGTCTGTTCACGCTTCGAAGGACGGGGAGAGCCCGGCCCTGAGCTGCTACCTCTCATTTTGTCTTGACTGTGGCCGCGTGCACTTGGAGGCACCTCCCTCTGTCCATTGGTTACCCAATCGTGTCCCTGGGACCTGAGAGTGAGCAGAGACCGGACCTGAGAGTGAGCAGAGACAGGACTTTGCTTGACACTAAATGGCTCCAGTCAGCTGCTGGTTTTTTCTTGTCTCCTTTTTATCTGGGTTTTCCCTCTTGCCTTGCTATCAGCGCCTTTTTTCAGCACTGACACTGCCTGAATGTAGCAACCTACTCCCCAGATTAAATGAGAGAGTGTAGAAACTGCAAAGCATACAACATACAGCATATAAGGATGGTGGTGATGGTAGCACAACAGTGGGAATTCAATGTCCCCAAACTGTACACTTTAAAAGTGGTTCAAATGGTAAATGTTATGTTTTCCATGTTTTCTGCAATTAAAAAACAAAAATGTACAAGGTACTCATTGGCAGCATCTTCTAATCTGCCATGTACTTGGAAATGATATAAGCATGTGTGAACCATGAGCCCATAGGTCCAGACGGAGGATACGAGCAAAGCACACGGGCTTTGTCAGCTCTGTTTCCACCATGCAGGACCCTCCCCGGCTGCCAGTGCTCCTCCCGGGGTTCCCACGCTGGCTGCTGCTGGCCTGGCTGGGATGGAAGACCCTCATGTAGCTGGCACCCTCAGGGCTGCCCCTTGCCCGCTCTGGGAGGAAAGCGGAGGATTCACACTGTACCTTTACCAGGGCGGGACTGAGCCAGCCTGGGCTCTACCCGGGCAGGTCGGTGGGATGCTTCAGACTAGGGGGAGAGGCAGGGGGCAACACTGGTCCTCCTGAAGCCACCTTTCCTTCCTGAGAGCTCCCTGGGGAGAAAGAAGGCCCTGGAAGCCACCGACTGGGGGCTGGGGCAGAGCAGGGGCAGCTTGGCCAGGCGGCACCCTTGGGAACCAGGGTTTCCTCATCTGTAAAATGTGACTCTGCGAGGGCAGGAGCTTGGTTTCTCTGGCTGCTGTACCCCCTGGGGCCTAGAACGAGGCTGGTTGGTACACAGTAGGCGTCTAATAAATGTTGAGGGATTGAATGGATGGACCGATGAAAAGGTTGGGCAGGTTGTTACTGACGGCCTCTGGGTTTCAAGGGCCCATTCACTCTGTCACTCACCTTCTCGCCCGTGCATTAGTTCCCTCATTTATTCATTCCTCCCGCAGGCTCTACCGCACTCATTCATTCATGCACTCTGCCATTCATGCACGCGCGGGTTCATTCATTCCCTGCCCCTCTGCCATTCCTCGCCCGCCCCCCGCGCACGCCGCACCCCCGCGCCCCTGCCCGGCCCTGCGCCCACCACGTGCGCCCCGGCCGAGCGCTGCCGGGGGGAAGTGCGGGCTCAGCCGCGGCTGCGCGGGGCCGGGGCTGGCGGGGAGCCGGGCTGGGGGCGGGGGGCGGGCGCTCCCTGCGGGAAGCCGGGCGGGGTGGGGGAGCCCCGGCCGCGCCGGCTCCCGGCGCGCTCGGCCTCGGATGGGAGGGGGCGGCGGTAGCGGCGGCGGCGGCGGGACCCGAGCGCGGCGGCGGCGGTGAGCGGCGCGGCTGCCCCGGGGCCATGTGGACAGGCGGTCGCCGGCCGGGCCGGCTGCGCCGGGCGGTGAGTACCTGCGAGCCGGGAGGGCAGGGCGCGGGCGCGGGCGCGGGCGCGGAGGCGGGGCGGGCGCCACCCACGCCTGGGGCGGTCCCTGCTCGGCGCCGGAGGTGGCCGGCCCCCCGCCCTGCTCCCCTCCGCGCGGCGCCCCCGCCGTGGCGGCTTCACTGGCCCAGGAGGAGCCGGACCGGGTCTCCTGGGAACTGGGCACTCTCGGGTGGGGCGGGGATGCCCGGCCTCCGCGCGCCGCCGCGAGCGCCCGGGTCCGATCGCGGGGTCCTTGCGCCCTGACACGCGCGCCCCTGCGGCGGGAGGAAGGGAGGGGCTGGGGACCCAGGGCGCGGCTGGAGGACTGGGGACGCGCCGCTGTCCCAGGCGGGTGGCGAGGGTGCGGGCAGGCCTGGACCCGCCTGCGTCAGGGGGCAGGGCCAGCCCCTGCTCGGGAGGCCGGAGAAAGGCCCGGGAGCCGGAAGGAGGCTGGACCCGGGGCCGCCTCATTGAGCGTTTGCAGCGCGTGGGCGCGCACGAGCCTCGGACACCACCATCCCATTCAGTGCCTCGCGGCAGGTACTATCCTCCTGCCCCTTTACAGGCGAGGAAACTGAGGCTCAGGGAGGCCAGGGCCTCGCCCAGAGCGGCTCAGCCAGCGCGCTCACCCTCCCTGAGCCCCAGCACGTTGGATGGGAATTTCTGCCCCAGCGTTTCCGCTTCCTGCTTGGTTTAGAGGTGTTTCCTTCCTCATCTGTGCCCCACCCCATCCCCAATGTGGTTTCCTCAAGGCAGGAACAGCGTGGGCGACACGCTGGAGTCTCCTGAGCAGGCAGAATGGGAGCAGAGTGGGCACCCGGGAGCGGGCCGGATGGGTAGGGAGCATTGCACGTGCAGAGTCCGCATGGCCAAGGTCGGGCCAGTGCAGATTGGGGGTCCAGTCCTGGGGGTATGGGTGGGGCGGGGTCTCCACGGCCACGCTCCGTCGGAGGCCCCAGTGCTCTGGCTCTCTGGAGGCCATGGACAGGTCCTTTTCCTTCTCTGGGCCCCAGTTCCTCTGCCTGTCAAGAGCAGCAGCGACCCCCACCACTCCCAGGGCCAGGCTCCCACGAGGACTGTGGGCAAAAGCCCCTAACAAACTGTGGTGTGCAGCCCTGCCAGGCTGGGCTTGGTCTTGCCAAGCGAGGCAAGTGGCCGTTGGGGGTGGCTCTGCCTGGCATCTGTGACACGAAGGGCGGGGAGACGGCAACAAGGGCCCCAGCAGCATCCTGCAAACCCTTAATTTTCCCGACTCTCACTATAATCAGGGCGGCTTGGAAAAGCAAGCACCGTGGCAGATGCGGCTCTGCCTGGGCTCCGAACGCGGGCTCGGGGCGATGGGCGGCTGCGCTGCTGCCCAGGGCCCTCCCCAGCTTTTGTCTCATATTTATAGATTCCTACGCTCCGCGTTCCGTTTGTCGTCAAAACCTGGAACTGTTCGCACCTGGGAGCTGAGTGGGGAGGAGGGCTGCCTAGGACCTCAGCTTGGAGGATGAGTTTTCCATGGGCTGGAGTGGAGTTGGGGGACACCTGTCAGATCCCAGGGCCGGGGAGAGGAAATGAGCCCTAAGCAATCTGGATGATCTTCCATCCACTCTCCCAAGACTAGGGCACAGGGTCTGGCCCACATAGCTGCCATTTATGGAACGCCTGCTATGTGCTGGGCCCTGGATCAGCATTTCCACGCATCATCTCCACGGCAACACTTTGAAGGAGCTTCCCTACTCCTGCAGGCACTCCTGATGTTGAAGAGTGGATGGATGGATGGATGGATGGATGGATGGATGGATGGATGGAAGGAAGGAAGGAAGGGATGGATGAATGGTTGGATGAGAGGGAGGGAGGGAGGGATGGATGGATGGATGGATGGGAGGGTGGGATGGATGGATGGATGGATGGATGGATGGATGAATGGTTGGATGAGAGGGAGGGAGGGAGGGATGGATGGATGGATGGGAGAGAGGGATGGATGGATGGATGAGAGAGAGGGAGGGATGGATGGGAGGGAGGGATGGATGGATGGAAGGGAGAGAGGGAGGGAGGGATGGATGGATGGATGGGAGGGATGGATGGATGGATGGAAGGGAGGGATGGGAGGGACTGACTGCAGCCCATGAGTCCATGACTATTGAACATAGTCCACAAATCATTACCCAGGGTCAGAGGAGGTGGGGCCCAAGGGCTGAGTAGTTGCTGAACAGATGAAGGGGTCAAGGCGTGTTACCAGAGCTTGGCCCAAGGCCTGAAAGTGATGGGGAGAGTGTAGAGTGTTCAAGTCTCAAGACTTAGAGAGGCTGTGCCCTGCTGGAGTGTGGAGGCCATGGTGGTGGGGAGGGGTAGCTGCTCCCCCTAAGGGAGGTAAGGATCCCTGGGACAGATCGGAAGGTGACCTTAGGACTTGCCATGTTGGTCTAGAATCACCCTGCAGGGTTCTCTCCTGGCTCCCCCTCCTGCCGAGAGCTGGTCACTAGCCTTAGTGGAGAGGCCTGGACGGAGGTCTGCAGCCCTGGGTTCTGGTTCTTCCTCTGCCGCTGACTCACCGTCTCCTCTCTAGGGCTCCGTATCAGAATCTTAACACCCATTACAGTCAGGGGAGTGACTACTGTGTCCTAAGAGCGGCACCAGATTGTGGCCTGTGGTGGGAGAAGCTGGCCAGAGGTGTCTCTATTGCTTTAATCATTATAGGAGTGAATGAATGATGAATAAGTGGATGAATTCTACACTCACCTAACATGCTGTCCCTAAGCACCCACTCTTCCCTGCTCATTGGGGTCACTTAGGTGAGTCTGACACAGACCTTGCCCTCCATGAGTCCACAGTGTGCTGGGAGATGGACCCTGGCCAGTGTGGCAGGAGTCAGGAGATGCTGGGGCTCTTCTCTCCCCTCTAGCTAGGAAGGGAATTCAAAAGTGGCCCTTGCCTCAGCAGGCCATGCGTCTGTAGGACATACAACAGCCTCTGGGGTCTGCCTGGGGTGGGGATCAGCCAGGGCCCAGCTCTGAGCCAAGTGGGGGAATTGTAATTGTTGGTTCAATCGGCAATCCCTGAACCCAAGTCAGGGATGGAGATGAGTCAGGCCTGGGCTTTGCCTGGGGAAGCCAGACATGGAAACCCGGTCATCCCGCAGCGGGTGCATGCTGGGATTAAGAGGTGTATGAGGTGGAGAAGCAACGCGGACATAATGAAGGGGACGCATAGGTGGATGATGCTGTATGGAAGGGAAGCACTAGCAGGATAGAGCAGCGGATGGATGGGTAGAAAGCTAGAGGGATAGGCCGGGTGCAGCAGCTCACGCCTGTAATCCCAGCACTTTGGGAGGCTGAGGTGAGTGGACCACCTGAGGTCAGGAGTTCAAGACCAGCCTGACCAATATGGTGAAACCCCATCTCTACTAAAAATACAAAAAAATTAGCTGTGTGTGGTGGTGTGCACCTGTAGTTCCAGCCATTTGGGAGACTGAGACAGGATAATTGCTTGAACCAAGGAGGCAGAGGTGAGGTTGCAGTGAGCCGAGATCATGCCATTGCACTCCAGCCCCTGGGCAACAGAGTGAGACTCCATCTCAAAAAACGAAAAAGAAAAAAAGAAAGCTAGAGGGATAGATGGATGGGAGGAGAGGTTGATGTTTGTAAGTAGCAAGATAGGGATGGATGGGTGGACAGATGGAAAAGTTGATATGGATACAGGACTGGATTGATAGAACAAAATATCAATGGATGATACATGGGTGGAGAGAGGGAGACTTCTGATACACAAGGCAAGATTGGTAGATGAATGGATGGGAGGATCTTTGGATGGATGGATGAAGGGATGGATACATAAATGGATACAGGTGGTGCCTGGATGCTGGGATGGGTGGATGAATACTTGAATACATGTCCACGAATGATAGATAGAGGAATGAATGGACACTGGAAGAGCGCATGGATAGGTGATGAGAGTATATTAATGGATATGTGGATAGAAGCCTGAGAAGGCAGCTCATTGCACAAATGGATACAAAGCAATGGATAGATGCATGGATACGAGACACAAGTAACAGAGGAATAGACAGACACATGGAGGGATGGGCGGGCGGATGGATGGAGACGGGAGTGAGAGGACCAGTGGACAGATGAGTGCCTGTCAGTGGGTGATGGACACAGACATAGAGGGATGTGTTGGTGCGTGGATGGCACCTGTAAGTGGGTGAGCGGTCATGGGTGGATGGTGGAGGATGGTTGGTTGAATGGGTGGAGCTTCAGGTCACTTGTGCCTTGATTTCCCTGATGCCAGTGTTTTGCTCACAGACCCCCATGTCCCTCTGCTTCAGAGACATATACTAGGTAGGCGCAGGGTCAGGAGGGGGCTGATCAGACACGGAGACTTGACCCCACCTTGAGTATTTGGTGGGAGAAAAGCCAACCCAAACTAACAGCCATTCGGCCTTTCCAGGCCCGCGTTGCCCTGGAAGACACACTCAGGCAATGAGGAAGCAGCAGTGAGGCCTCTTCTAAAGGTCAGCGGCCAGCCGGGGTTCCTGCAGGGGCGCCCTTGCCCAGAGATCTCCCTGGAAGGCCTGGACAGCTGTGTACGTGTCCTATCTGAGGAAGGAGAGCTGGGGCAGAATTCATGTGCCGATGGTACAGCCTGTGCTTGGGTGCTGGGGACTTGGAGACATCAAGACCATGGCTGCCCTTGGGGATTCTCAGGCCAGCGTGGGAAATCCAGAGACAGCAGGGCAAGTGATTAGGAGCACAAGTGTGCAGATTCCCAGAGCCTCAGTGTCCTCAGCTGCAAAAGGGGGATAATAATAGAAAATTCCGACCAGGCGCGGTGGCTCACGCCTGTAATCCTAGCACTTTGGGAGGCTGAGGTGGGCCGATCACAACGTCAGGAGATCAAGACCATCCTGGCCAACATGAAGAAATCCCGTCTCTACTAAAAACACAAAAATTAGCTGGGCGTGGTGGCGCATGTCTGTAATCCCACCTACTTGGGAGGCTGAGGCAGGAGAATCGCTTAAACCAGGAAGTCAGAGTTTGCAGTGAGCCGAGATCGCACCGCGGCACTCTAGCCTGGCAGCAGAGCGAGACTCGTCTCAAAAAAAAAAAGGAAAGAAAGAAAGAAAAAAAAAAAAAACTTCTGTGCTGGGACAAGGGGAAGGTTAGTGAAAGTGACCACATCCCTGCTGGCCTATGCTACAGCCCCTGGCGCATGCCCGCGCCATGGGGGTTTACCTGAGGCCCCTCAGAGCCCAGTTTCCTCCTCCATGAAGCGGGGTAGCTGTTCCTAGCTTGCAGGCCTGCTGTAACAATGAAGCAAGGTGATGTTTGGCACTGTTAGCAGAAGCCCAGCATGCCTGCCCACATGGCAGGGTCCCCCCAACATCCTGTGGCCTGGTCTTCCTGCTCCAGTCCCAGCAGGCAGTGGGCAGCCTCATGCCCCTTCTCTCAGAGCTGGCAGGAGCCAGCTTTCTGACCACGGGGGCAGCGTGTGCCAGGCAGCAGGAGAGGGGCTTGGGCATCTGGAGAGGAAGCGGGTGTGAGTGCCTGACCTTTGGGGTTCCGTCCTGGGCCTGCCATGCCCAAGCCATGTGACCTCTGACAGGTCACTGCACCTTTCTGAGACTCTGCTCCTTTTAGCAGAAAATAGAGCCTTTGGCCATCGTGCTGCACAGGGGCAGGTGGGGATTTGGGGTGATGACGCATGCCCAGCACAGAGCTTGGCACGCGGGAGGGGCTTGGGAAGCAGGACTGAATCAGATGAGTCAAGAGGCAGGGGCTACGGTGCCAGGAGCTGGAAGCCGCTCCAGGAGAGGTCATCCAGGATGGTGGTAGGTGAGCCGGCCCAGGCCTTGAGCCCATGGCAGCCGGCAGCATCCTCAGAGCCTCAGGCCCAGGCGCCTGAGAGCCAGGAGGTTGTTATGACAACGGAAACTTGCCTGATGCAGCCTGAAACTCTGGAAGCAGCTCAGAGGACTGGTTGGCCAGGGCCCCCAGAACACTCCTGAAACCATGCATGCTAGTGAAATGGACACATCAGAGCCCCAGTGCTAGTGAGTCCTGAAATCCCTTGCTCACGCCACTTCCCAGCACTGCCATGGGCTGAGTGCTGTCCCATGCCCACCTGACAGATGAGGAGGGGGATGTGACTTGCCCGTGGGCCTGTTGGAGTGTTGGAGAAGGGATTTGAACTTGGATCTGCCAGCCTTGAAGTCTCTTTCTCACTGGTGATAGGGCAGGGGCTGAACGACTGCTGCTGGGGAAGGGCTGTTCAGGTGTAGAGGGGCGACTGTTGGGCACCACGGGGTGGGAGGAGGACACTGTGGCCTCCCAAGAACCTGAGATCCCTCCCCTATATTCTCATCCTGTTTCCGGTCAGAGTAGGCCCACACCAGGCTGGGGATGTTTGTGAACTGACAGCCTGAACCTGCTATGCCATTCATTCAGTCAGTCACTCAAGAACTACGTATTGAGCACCTACTATGTGCCAGGCCCTATGCAAAGAGCGGGGATACAGTGGAACTTCCATTCTTTGGGGGGACACACACACAGATAATAAATAATTGCAAGCACATTAATTACAGTTCGGGGCCAGGGCTATAAGGGGCTGCCGCAGGGGTGCTTGACCTAATCTGAGCGACAGAGGGGGACAGGCTATGAAACTGGGACCCTGAAGGTCAGCTGGGAATTAGATGACGGGAAGGAGGGAAGGGAGAGAGTGGGAGTGTTTCTGGCAGAGGGAAAGCAAGTGCAAAGTCCCTGAGGTCAGTTAGAGCTTAGCACATTCAGGAACCTGAGAGACGTTCCTTGGCAGTGGGGAGCACAGGGCGGGAGGGTAGCAGAGAGAGAGAAGACACCAGCAATTGTCAGGGCCTTGCAGTGTGTATGAAGGTGTGAGGTTGTCTAGTCACCTGGCCTGTGATTTTATTTATTATTTATTTATTTCTGTATCTATTTTTTAGATGGAGTCTTGCCCTGTCACCCAGGCTGGAGTGCAGTGGTGTGATCTCAGCTCACTGCAACCTCCACCTCCCGGTTTCAAGTGATTCTTCTGCTTCTGCCTCCCAAATAGCTAGGACCACAGGTGGGCACCACCACACCCAGCTAATTTTTGTATTTTTAGTAGAGATGGGATTTCACCATGTTGGTTAGGCTAGTCTCGAACTCCTGACGTCAGGTGATCTGCCTGCCTTAGCCTCCCAAAGTGCTGGGATTCTAGGCGTGAGCCACTGTGCCCAGCCTGGTCTGTGATTTTAAAAGGTCATACTGGCCGTGTTTGTGGGATGGGCCGGGCTGGATCCGCATTGACTCAGGAGCCACAGGAAGGGATGCTCGCAGGTGTCCAAGTGAGACGTGGTGGTGTCTGGTACCAGCAAAGTGATGGTGAGGATGCAGGGAGGTGGCCAGGCCTGAGAAAGGCTGAATCTCCAGGGCCTGGCGGCCAGGGATGGGTACAGGGAAGAGGGGGAGGAAAGAGTCGAAGCAGCCCCTGTTCCTGTCTTGGGTGGCTGAGGCCATGGTGAGGCCATGCACTGAGTTTTGCAGACTCAGTCAGGGGTGCCTTGGGCATCCAGCTGAACTCAGAAAAGCAGGGGTCCCCAGCACCGGATGGAGGCATCCAGACAGGGCCTGGGTGTACAGCTATGAGCATGCCGCGCAGGGCCTCAGCCTCGCTCCAAGCAACACCAGAGGCCAGGCCAGAGATGGTGGCAATGCGTGCCAGGCCAAGGGCCTGGGCTGCCACCCCTGGAGAGCCTTCCTTCACTCTAGCACCCCAAAGCCGCATCCTAGGAAGGATCTCTGCGTGGGGTGCAGCGGGCAGGTGTGTCTCCCTTCACACAAAGGATGGAGGGTCCAGGTCTGGCTCTAGCCCTTCTCTAAGTGTATCTCCCCACCCCAGTCTCACCTAACTACACCCCAGGCCTCCATGTGCCAAAGGCTCTTGCTCATAGTGTTAGCAACCGCTTTTTCTCACCCTAACCCTGTATATCATTGGAGAATTGCACACAGCTGCTACCAACAGAGATGAAATAACCATAGCTTAAAGACAAGGGGTTCTTTTTCTTTCAAGTTAAAGAACTACCAGAGGAAGGCCAGGTACAGTGGCTGATGCCTGTAATCCCAGCACTTGGGGAGGCCAAGGCAGGCGGATCACCTGAGGTCAGGAGTTCGAGACTAGCCTGACCAACATGGTGCAACTCTGTCTCTACTAAAAATACAAAAATTAGCCAGGCGTGGTAGCAGGGACCTGTAGTCTCAGCTACTTTGGAGACTGAGGCAGGAGAATTGCTTGAATCTGGGAGGCAGAAGTTGCAGTGAGCTGAGATCAAGCCATTGTACTCCAGCCTGAGCAACAAGAATGAAACTCCGTCTCAAAAAAAAAAAAAAAAAAACAGTACCAGAGGCAGGTGATGCAGGGCTGGTGTGATGATTCAGTGGTCATGGGAGATCCAGATTCCTTTTGTCTTTCTGCTTCTCCATCTTTTATACATGGCTTCTGCCACAAGTTTGTCTCATGGTGCAAAATGGCTGCCACAGCTCCAGCCATCACTTCCATGTTCTAGAGAAGCAGCAGGAGGATGGGGAATGGGAAAAGGACACAGGTTGTCTGTCTGATCTTTTTCGCAGAGCTCTGCCAGCAGTCACACCCAACTTCTGTTTATAGTTCATTGGCGACCTCCTGGCCTGGCTGCATAGGAGCCCGGGAAAGGTGGTCTTTTAGCTAACTACCCTGTATCTCAAAAGAGAATGAAGGCTCTGTAATAAGGATGCATGGGAGGACAGTGGGCTGCCCGCGGCCTCTGCCGACCCCTCCCATTTGCTGGTTTGCTGCAGTTCCAGTTTGCCCTGCTTCAGGCCCAGTGCTCACGCTGTCATGGTGACCATCGTGGCCATCTGTCCACTGCCTGTCCTCTGTGCCCCTGCACCCTGGACTGCACCTGGCAGAGGAGATGTCAGAGTAGGAGAGGGGGAGGCCCAGTCCAGGGTCCTGTGTACCACAGGAGCTCACTCAGGGCGGGCTACCTCCCCAGGCAGAGCCCAGGACATGACCTTCTCCTCTCTAGCACTTTCTAAGCCCTGAAGCTCAGCTTCCATTTAGTGAGAATCGATTTGGGGGTGGGAGGCCGTGAGGCCCTGCCACTGGATCAATGGGCAGGCGGGCATCTGGCTGGTTGCCCTGGTCTGTGAGGACGGGAGGCACAGCCCCCAAGAGGGCACAGGGATCCCAGCCCCATGGGAGGAGAGGAGTGGGTCACGGCGCTCTTGGGGAGCCCAGACCTTGGACTGACTCAGGAGGATGTTCTCAGGGGCCAGCTCCCAGGTACGGGGCTCTAACCCTGCCTGTCCCAAGCAGGGCAGCTACAGCTCCCTCCTGGAGCCCAGGGCAGCAGCCCCCATCAAGGAAGCCCACAGACAGGACCTTCGAAGCCACATGCCAAGCCCCAGCCAAGGTCGGAATTCTGAGGGCAAATCATCTTGCCCCAGCTGGGCAGCTCGGCCCAGCCAGGAGATGGCCCGGGTGTCGCCAGTCCGGCCGTCCTCCCCAGAGTCCCTGAACACAGGCAGTCGGGCTGTCACAGGCTCCCTCGCACGCCTGGGCCGCCGGCGGGAGGCCAGACTGCCCTTCTCCAGGTTCCTGGATGAGGTCACTGTGCGGGTTCTGGACCCTGGGACCCTGGAGGCCTTCAGGGTGCCCAGAGGCCGCAGCCCAGAGCCCTCCGCAGTGGATCGAGGCCAAGGCCTGGCCCAGGAGGCCCTTGCAGGAGCTGCAGCCCCAGGGGAGAAGGACCCGGCCCTGAGCTCCCAGCTTTCTTCGGAGGCGGCCGCTGAGGCTGCAAGCAGAGTGGGGCCAGGCCAGGCCGTGGGAACTAGTGGGCCTTGCTTGGGCAGTGGCAAGCGCGGAGGCCGAGCTGCCTCCCCTTGGAGGCCTCCAGGTCGGGTGAGTCTCAACCCCAGAGGTCTCTTCCCTCCTCATGTGCCGTTTCCCCACAGGTCCTGTCTGACCTGCTCCAAGTTCCCTCCCCACACCCCTTTTATAATATCTGTAATAGGAAAGGCCTTAATTGCCAAAGGAATGAATCTCTAAGGTGAAATTTCTGACTTTGGGGCAGGCAGACTATTTCTGTATGGAATGCACATGCGTGAACAGTAATGATAACAATTATCATAATCCTCTCCCCACTGTGGCAAAGCCTTGGTGGTTTACCTCGGGCTTTCCTGTGATTATCCTTTTACGGTTTTGAGCCTGAGACAACCCCACATGAGGCAGGCTGTCCCACAGTCTTGTCAGACAGGGAGGTGAGCTTTCATAGCTGCCCCCATTACATGGAGTTGGAAACTGAGGTTGTGAGGGGCTGCCACTTGCCCCAGGTGACACAGGGAGTCCTGGCTTGGGCTATAGAGCTCTTTCGTCATACCCCGTCCACACATGCACTCTGACCTCAGACAGACAGACAAAAGATGTGGTGAGATTTCCTTAGCTGTCCTGGGGACGGAGCTGTGCAGAGCATTGGGCAGGTGGGACCTCACTCAGGGACTGGCACCCCCACCTTGGTGCTGACCTTCCGTGCCCTGCACCATCTGTGTCCCGTGGGCCAGGGAGGACCCCTGGGCTGCCTGGATGTTGCTCATGCCCCAGTTCCACCTTCTCCCAACACGGGATGGAGGCGGAGGCGGTGGGCTGGGTTTGTGGGATATCAACCTGTAGCCTCCCAGGAAGTCTTTTCTGCCGGGAGGGGGTCTGTTCTGGGGACAAACCCCGGGTGAGTGCGGTGACTGATACTCACGGAGCGTTGACTAGTGTTCTCAGCTTCTGACCCCCAGCTTGGGCGCAAGTCCAGGAGGTCAGCGCCATCACTATGTCCCTAGTGCACAGAGGAAGAGGGAGGTGGAGGAGCCGGATTGGGCCCAGGCACTTTGCCCTCCACCTCTGCACCTCTGCCACCTGTGTGCTGCTGGCCCTCAGGTCACCTGCTCTGTCCAGGGATGGCCAGGGACAGGCCGGTGGGTGGGAAGTTCTGGTGATTTGAAGCCCTGCCAGCCCTTTCCCTGTAGGTCTGCATGGCCAGCTGGGGCCAGGCAGCTCTGGGTGGAAGCGCATCTCGAGGGTCAGTGGCCTTCTGTGTGACTCTGGACAGGTCACCCAGCCTCATTGTGCCTCAGTTTCCCCAGCAGTGAAAAGTCAGTCATGGTCACAGGCACCTAATAAGCATTGTGTCCCCGTCTGCTCCTCCAGGGGGTGGTGAGCTGGGAGCCCCGCTTCTCTGCTGCTCTTGGCTCCGCTTACCATGCAGACCGCCCTCTGGGGACTGCTGAGCCCCAGGGGAGTCCTGGTGCCGCCTGGGCCCTGGAGGATTCCATCCCAGGGCTTCTTGCACATATCTCTCGGGGCCTCAGGGCCTGTTGGGGCCCAACAGTATGTTCAGGGGGCGAGGCTGCACCCTGGGGCCTGGCCAGGGTGGCCCCACCCAGGAGCCCAGCTTGACTCCTTGAAGCGAGAGGTGGCATCAGCCTCAGCAGGAGGGGCTGGACCACACCTGGCCTCGGAGGCCCCGGTCTCCAGGCCTAACTCCTGCTACACCCCACCTTCTCCCACCAGTCCCCCAGGATCGTATCTCATGATGGGCGCCAACTCTGAACCCCCCAGCTCCAGCCTCAAATCAAATACAGCAAGCCTGTGAAAGGGATCCTAGGGTCAGGCTTGTTCCGTAAAGCAGGCACTGAGGCCCAGAAAGCTGAGTCCAGCAGAGTCCTGGTTGGGCTGTGCCCTGGCTAAAGTCACACTCCCCCCAGTGTCTCCTTGGGGACATTAGAGATAACTGAGGAAGGGCCCTGGCACAAGGTAGGGATTCAGCCGCCGGGATGATAGTGGTGATAAAGATAGTGATGCCAGCCCTTCACAGGGGCTTGTCTGTTGATTTGAGTACCCACTGTGTGCCTTGTACCTTCCTGGCCTGGACAAGCCTGTGTCCCCAGAATGCTTTCTGGAGGGGGTAGCTCTGGGGAAGCAAGGCAGATCCCTGGCTTCCAGTCACCAGCCTGCAAACCCTTTCTTGAGAGACCGTGCCTGGGGCTCCACCATGAACCAGTTCTGGGAGGAAGCTGCTGCCCCAGGAGAGCCCTGGGTTTCATTCCTGTCCTGTGCTGTCCTGCCTGGCTGAGTGGCCGTGGGTGAGTCTCTGGTCCTCCTCTTCGTTGGTCAACAAACAAGAGGCTGCTGTAGAAGGTCTCTGGGACCTCCGGTTATCACAGACTTGGGACTGAGCCTCATTTATACTAGTGTGAATGACTCAATCCAGTGTTTATCTGAGAACAAAAGTCAAGAAGGAGCAGGAAGCACAGGGCCAGGGGCACAGCCCTGGGTGGGGTCGTGACAACACCCCCAATGCCAGTCCCCAAGGCTGCAGTTGGATCCTGTCTGAGAGACTTTCCGGCTGAGTGACCCTGAATAAGCCACTCTGCCCGCCTGGCCTCAGCCTCTCGATGATAGGGAAAGCTCAGATGTGGATGGCGCCTCTCTTGAATGGGGGACCCCCAAGGTGCCTGGAGAGGGGGCAGCTGCTTCCCAGCCCTGCTGACTGTTGCCATGTGGGAATGTGGGCCGACGTTGCCAGATCTTCCAAAATTTTCAGTAGAAGCCAAAAATACGGATTTTAAAATGTAAACTCCCAATTTTTAAATGTTGGCTCGAATGTTAAAAAAAAAAAAAAAAAAAAAAAAGCCTTGTTCAGGCCAAATACAACATGTCGGTGGGCCAGATTGAGCTCTGGGAGGCCAGTTTGCTGTCACCAGCCTAGCCCGGCGGCACCAGGGCACAGCTGGGTAAAGGGAGGCCCTGTATGAAGTCACACAGAGCCTAGACAAGACCCAGACCTCAGGTGCGACAGGGTCACCTCTGCAGCTGAGGCTAGGTGCGGGGATTCCCCAGGGAAAGGACATTCTTGGCCCCATGTGGGGACAGCCCCAAGCCAGGGCCTGGGTTCAGATCCTCAACTTGCTGGATAACCCTAGGCAAGCGCTCTTCCCTCTCCCATTGATCGGATAAGGCCAGGAAAGCCCGCGGCTCATTTGCTGCTGCAGCTTGGGGATGCCTGGGGTTCACAAGGCCCAGGCAGCTCTCCACCCTTATCCTACCTGTGGGTCGGCCCGTGACACCGATGATCCCGCTCTCCTCCTTGAGACAGCCCCTGAAGGACCACCCCCACCCTTACTGCAGACTCTCCTCCCATCTCCCACCTGCCCCTTCCCAGTCTCCTTGGTTAGTCCTGCTTGCCTCCTGACCCCCAACAGTGGCAGGGTCCCAGGCTCCATCCCAGCCCCTGTCCCCTTCCACCGTGGCTGCCCCGGTGGCCTCCCCAGTGTCACTCTGATCTGACTACTTTTAGGTTCACATCTCCTGGAGCCTCCCCTGAACTCCAAGCCCATTTCTCAGCCCTTGGTGTCTCCCCTGGGATGGCCAAGGGGCACTACCAGACCTGAATCCCCCATGTTCCCCCGCCTGTCTCCAGCTGCTCAGGTCACAATGCTTCTGTCACCTCAGGGGTTCTCTTCCTTTGTGTCTGCTTCTAGACTGCCTGGGAATCCAAGAATCCCTCCCACCTCCACCCCAGGCTCCGTGGGCCTGGCTGGATGCCCTGGGGTCCTGCATTTGCCCATCTCCACACAGCAGTGTGAAGGAGACGCCTCCGTTCATCCCTCCAGGGACTCGCATCCATCTCATGGCAGAAGCCAAGGTCCTGATGAGGGCACACAAGGCCCCACACCCCAACTGCTCCTTCCCACTGGTGACGGGGATGCTTCCCAAACTCACCAGACGCAGCCCCAGGGCTGCTCCTCCAGCGACCTCCCAGGACTCACCCGCCCCTCTTCTGGTGGTTCCCTGGGAACTCACCCGCCCCTCCTCCGGAAGCTCCCCGCTCCACTACCTCCGCCCCCCCGCCCCCCCGCCCCCCACGCCCTGCTGCCCCAGGACTCACCCGCCCCTCCTCCGGAAGCTCCCCGCCCCACCACCTCCATCCCCCGCCCCCCCCACCCCGTCCTGCTGCCCCAGGACTCACCCGCCCCTCCTCCAGCGATCCCCTGGGATTCATCTGCTCCTGGGCTCAGCTCACTTCATCTGGACCTCCGTGTTCATCACTGCACCTCTTCCCTGCCCCATCCTGCCTCCCATCCTTCTCTATACACATATCCCCATCGAACACACAGGGTGGGAGGGATGGTTTACTGATTCCTCTCTTGAGGTCTGTCTCCCTGCATGAGAATATCAGCACAGTGACGGCAGAGAATTTCATCGTTTGACCAGTGCTGAATCCCCCAGAACAGGGCTCTGCCCACAGTATGTGTTGCCAAATGAATGTCACAAGCCAGGGTACCATGTAAAACATCTTAGAAAGCTGTCCACCCCAAGTGATCAGTTAGAAGGCCGACTCTTCAGAACAGCCACACCCCTTTCCCAGCCCTGTCCCCAGGATGGTCCCTTACACACATCCACCTTTTCGCTCCCAGTGAAGGATTTTCCATCTTTCCTTCCTAGATGAGTAACTGAGGATCAGAGAGGTTGAGAGCCCTGCCCCAGGTCCCACAGCTGCAGAGGAGGCCCCACCCCCAAGGCTTCATCTCTGCCCTGCACATGTTAGGCTCATTCCCCGCCCTCAAGGAGGGGTAGGGGCAACAAGATTCAGGGAAACTCAGGAAGCCGGAGCCCAGCATGTGTGTAAGGAGTCTCCAGGGTCCAAGCACAGGGTTGGGGTCGGAGAGGCCAGCCCCATGCCCTGAGGGAGGGTAGGGCTGGCCTGAGTCGAAGGCAGAACTGGGACAGGAACCCAGACCTCTGTCCTTGGCATGGCCCTCAGCACCTGGCAGGCCCCCTGCAGAGGTGGGCTCACTCTGCTCTTCATGGTGTCAGAAATCAGCCAGATTTAGGGGACAGTGGGCAGCCGTGCAATGAGGCCAGAGGGTCCAGCAGAGGATTTATGTGCTCCATTATGGGGGCCACAGCAGGACTGACCCGCATCCACAAAGGGGTTTCCCAGGGCAGAGCTCTGCGAAGATACTGTGCCAAGTACCAAGGGGCTCCATGCCCTCCGGCACAAAGGCAGGCTTGAAGAAGGGACGCGGATGGTGTGAGAATGACGAGGGCCCTGCCGTGAGAGCAGGAACGATGCTGTCCAGGGCTGGGAGCAGGTGCCTCTGGCTGGGGATTAGGACGAACTGCATTCGTTCAGGCCAACAGCACCTGCTCACCACAGGGCCTCCACGCCAGGCCCTGGACACAGGGAGATGCAGCGGCAGAATGGAGGAACTCTGCTGTCAGGGCGCCACCGATGCTTTAGACGGGTAGTCAGGGAAGACAGGCCCCAGCCGTGCAGTCAGGGCAGAGCATTCCAGATGCAAGGAACTAGTGCAAAGGCCCTAAGACGGGGATGGGCCAGGTGAGCCTGGGGCCAGCAAGGCAGCCAGTGTGGCCAGTGTGTGCCTAGCGAGGGGAGGCTGCTGGGCATGGGGGTCGGAGGGTTAGGCAGGGCCAGGTCAGTATTGACAAACCCCTCATGGAGGCCTGACAGATGGCACAGAGTCACCTCCTCAACCTTGTCTGGCGAGGCCCTACTGTGTGCCAGTGTCTGTGCCCAGGTGCCACAGGGAGGATGGCGAGGGCCCTGGCCCCAGATCCAGATCCCCAGGCTCCTGCCTATAAACTGCAAATGCACAGCTGATGAGACCCATCCAGCAAAGCTGCTGTGACACTTCAGTGGAACTGATTTCTGTGACCGGGCCCAAGGCCACCCTGGGAACAGAGCAGCAGAGGAAAGGGTGGACGGGCATGTTTCTGACCTGGGCAGCCCTCCCAACGCTGGTAAGAAAAGGAAGTAGGAGGTGGGAGGGAGGCAGCCAGGAGCTCCACAGGGCTCAGCCCATGCACGGATGGGCACATCATCAGGACCCAGACGTCCACAGGTGGGAGTGAGGAGAGAGCAGGGGCCAGTGGCCAACAGGCAGGGCTCCTGTGAGGGGTCAGGAGATAAAGGTGGCTGCTGGGCTGGACCACCAGAAAGAGGTAGGGACTTAAGGCAGACATTGGGGAGAGGTGTGTTGCAGGAAGAGGCAGTGGGTATGAGTGTGGCGGGACAGCGCCCAGAGGTGGGGAAGTACTATGCCCTGAGGACTGTCCCCCGAGAGCATCCAGTGTACACCCTGTGTTCCCAGTCTCCCTGAGGGAGATCCTGCCCCCTCAGTTCATAGTGGGAACCCTGGACACCCCACAGACTCATCCTCATGGCCCCCACCCACTGGCCCAAGACCCAGGCAGCACCACAGTGCTCCAGCCCATCCGGCAGGCCTCGGCTAACCTCAGGGGACTTGAGCAAGCCACTTCATGCACTGGCCTCAGTTTGCTCACCCATAGCAAGGGCCTCACAGAAAATCATCCAGTCCTGTGGTCAAGGAACGGCTGAATCAAAACTTGCACCTGGGGTGCTGGTCCTGTGCAGAAGCCTCACGGGAGACTGTCTCCGAGGGCACAGCACCTCGGCTGGGGAAGTTTCCCTGCTGTCTCCTCCCTAGCCACCCACAAAGATGCCTGCGTCACTCCTGCATGGAGAGTGTCAAGCACAATCCGCTTTTTAGTCCCCCCGCCCCTGCCAGGTGCTGGGCTGGTCCAGGGACACAGAGCTGGGACACAGAGTCCTGTCCCGTCAGGTGTGGTGGTGAACTCAGTGACTCCACTGAGTTCCCACAGAGGGCCGCGTGGAGGACACAGCCTTCAAGGGCGAGGGCAGTAGTTGTCCCGAAGGCTGTGGTTGGCCCAAAAGTAATGGGTCAGAGGAGGATTTGAGCCACAGTAGCACCAAAGCCAGGCTTCAGGCTTCGGAATAGGCAAAGTGCAGGGGCTGCCTGTTCCCTGCCTATCTCTTGCCCTGCCCAGCCCCCACCACTTAACCAGGGCAGCTCAGCAACCTCCCCCGCCTTTCCCCCCAGTTCCCTTCTAGGGGTGGGGGGAATTCCCATACAGGCCTTTTAGAAGGGCTGAAACATTCAATGTAAATAATTAATGCTAGATTTTTTAAATTAAATGTTAATGCATTCATATTAATTATAGACAAACTCCCTGGCAGGTCATTCGCCCTGAGTGATTGAGGCAACCAGAGACAGCCTTTGGGTGGGAAAGTCTCCTGAGCAGTGGGGTCCAGGTGCAGCTGGGCCCCTTCACCTGCGGGATCTCCAGCAAGCCTCTTCTCTCTCGGAGCTTTGCTCCTGCATGGGAGGTCCGAGGCTTTCGCAGTAGAGCTGTGGTGAGGAGCGCTGTGATGTGTAAGGGGCGGTAGACGTTATTGTTATGACTATCGTGGCCATTCTGCTGAGGGTGGCCTCCCAGGACCAGAGGAGGGGGTGGGGGTCTTCCTCATTAGCCCCTGGAGAGCAGAGCTTGCTTCGTCTGCTGTCCCCTCTCTGCTTCCTCTGCTGTCCCCTCTCTGCTGGAGAACTTAGCCCAGAGCGAGTGAATGAGTGGGTGTTGTTGGTGGATGGAGGAACACTTGGATTTCTTGGGTTTGGTTTGATCCTGGTTCAGTCTGACCCTCTGAGCGGACGGCTCCTCCCACCCTGCGCTGGCTCAGCGCAGGCCAAGCCTGCTGGGTGCTGGGGGTGTCCTGGTGAGAACACAGGGCTCCTGCCCGGGAGCTCACAGCCAGGAGGGGAAAGGGCCGGGAAAGACAGGCTCCAGTGCCGTGGGATCCAGGCATGCACTGTCCGTGTTTATTGAGCGCCTGCTGTATGCTGGGACCTAGCATGGGGACCCGGAAAGGTGGGCCTGGGGAAGAGAGCGGTGTGGGGGTCGCGTTGGCCGGCGGCAAAGTCTTCCCGGCAAACTCCTTGTCTTGCAGGAGAAGGGATTATGGAGGGGTCCAGGCTCGTGGTCTTGGATAACTTTTAGAGCGTCTGGGGAGGGGAACCGCCATCCAGGCGCCTTGGGGATCCCTTCCCCTGAAATTCCTTCCCCCACCCCAGCCGCTCCGCAGCCCACGGGTGCTGAAGGGCAGTGGAGCGCCTTGTCCAGCTGCCTCCCCCTTCCCCCCAGCTTTCAGGTGAGGAAACTGAGGTCGGGAGAGCGCCGGAAGGCGGGCCCGAGCACCCGGGAAGTTGGTGGCCGAGCCTGGCCGAGGCCCCCGGGCCAGGCCTTCTAGCTTGGCGCTGCGGCCGGGCTGCGCCCTCGCCCGGCGGGGCGGTGGGGGAGGCGGCGTGGGGCCCGGACCCGAGCGGAGCGCGCTCCCGGCGGACGCGGCGGCGGCGCCTGGCGCGAGGGGCCGGGATGGGCAGTCATCAGTCTTCCCAGGTCTGTCGCGTGGTCCCTGAGCTCGGACCCCCGTCCCCCTTGAGTGCCAGTCACGGCACAGAAAGACGGGGAAAGCCCCGGGGAGCGGCCTCTCTCCCGGGTGATAGAGAGCCCGCCCCGTGCCCCCCGCTCCACGCAGGAAGTGCGATCCCGCCCGGGCCGCTCGCGGTCCCCGTCGCTCGCCCGCGCCCGCAAGGTTAACGGCGGCCGGTGGGTCCCCCAGCCTGGCGCGCGGAGGGGCTGCCCGGTTGCGCCGGGCTGGGCAGGGAGGGTCTCCAAGCCGCGCGCGAGCGGGTCTGCGCAAGCCTGACAGGGAGCCCCGCCGGCGAGCCGGGCGCTCACGGGTTAATCCCTGGGGCCCGGGAGGGGCGAGCCAGGCCCAGAACCCCAGAATCTGAGGGCAGCGGGTCCCTGATTGAGGAGTCGAGGCTCCAAATGCCATCACCCTGGGATTGTGTGAGTGTCAGGTTCTGCAATCCTGCACGGCCCCGAATTCCCCAACATTCTCCGACTCGGAGATTCTGAGATTCCGGGGCTCGGCTTCCTCCGGGAGGGAGCGTGGGGCAGGAAGGGTTAACGGGCGGGGCGCGGGGAGCAGCGGGGCCGCGGCCGCCGGAGAGTTAACGGGGACGGGCCGAGTCCCCCTACTCCGGGCGAAGCCGAGATCGCCCCTGGCCGGGCCATCCCGGGCCGGCCCCCTCTTCGCCCCGGGGGGCGTAACTCGGCGCGGGGAGCGCGGCGGCCCGGGCTGGCTCACCTGTTACTCGGCCGCGGCCCGGCGCGCCCACTGAGTCACGGGGGCCGCGGCCGGGACTGGGGGCTGGGGACGCGCAAGGCCGGGCTTCCCACGGACGGGGCCCCGCGGGGTTGCCCGGCCGTGCCCGCTGCGCCCGGCTCTGCCCGGCGTGGCCGCGGAGCGCACGCCTCCTGCCTGCTGACCCTCTCGTTTGGTTTCTCGCAGGCCTCTGCCGCAGACATGGAGAAACTCAGGTGAGTGGTGCGTCTCCCGTGCCGCGGTTCGCGGGGGCCGGGGCGGGGGTGAGGGCGCTGGGGAAGGCGGGGGAAGGGGGCGCCACCCGAGCGCACCCCACTGGGCCCGCGGGCGGCCTCGGCGGGGCTGTGGGCCAGGTGCGTGTGTGTGGTGCGTGTGTGCGCGCTGCGAGGCAATGGGGAGCCCCGCGCGGGGGCTCCTCGGCCGGCCCGGGCCGCTGCGGCGGGGGCTGGGGCGAGCGCCACTGAGGGCCGGGCCGCCCCCCACCCGGGGGCCGCCCGGTCCTGTGCGGTCCTCAGCACGCCTCTGCACCCTGCCCTGGACTCTCGCTGGTCCCCGGGGACCCTTCGGGCTCCGTTCGTGCCGTTCCGCACCGCCCCGGCTCTGGCTCGCCCCCCACCCACCCCCACCCCACCCCGCTGACTGCCAGTTGCCTGGCTCTGAGCTTTTAAGTGTCCGCCTCTTGGGGGCGGGGGTGGGGGATGGAGTCCTCGCGGCTGGACCAGGCAACCGCGTCTTGGAGCCATTTTGGGGGAATCCCGAGACAGCTTCTGGGGAGTGTCCCCCGCGGCCTCCCTCCCGATGCTAAACTTTAAGCCTCGGTAGACTTCACGGGGCCACCTGCACGGCAGGCCTAGGATCAGTCCGTTTGAATATTTGCCACTTCCTCAACGACTTCCCCTGGCACCCTGACCCCTACTTTGGGAACACCCCTCCCGTGTTTTCCTTCCGGAGCCTGAGCCGAGGCGTTGTGTGGGCGGCAGGCCCAGCTCTGGCTGCTGGGTTTCAGCACTGTCTCCCCTGGCCTACAGGGTCTCTGTCCTCGCCACTCCCTCCCGAGGCCAGAACTGGCATCCTGGGGAGGAGGCCAAGTAGAGGAGCACCCCTCCCTCAAGGAACAGAGCCCCAGCAGAGCCCGGGCTGGGCCCAGGTCTAGGGGAGAGGGGCCCTGGGCCCTACCAGCTGACCCTTAGTGGTGTGGGCGAGTGGCTTGGAAATACCCAGGTGGGAGCCTGGGGACAGGTGGGCTCACACAGAGACCCAGGGTGGACTCTCAGAGCGGGGCAATCTCCTGGGCCACGGAGCTGATGTGCAGCCCCCAATGTGGGTCCCACAGGGACAGGACCCACATGTCTTGTGCTGGGAGGAGGGGTCCAGTCTCTGAGGTGGTACAGTCTCAGACCCCAGATACCTGATACCCGTCAGCCAGGCCCACCTTGTCATGGCCAAGGTCCAGGTGTGGGCAGTGAGGCTCAAAGAGCCACAGCCCTGGCTGTGGTCACACAGATGACCTCAGGCCCAAACCCAGGCTCTGGCCCAGGCCCGGGCCCTTCCCTGGGGCCCCACGTCGGCTGTCATTTCACCATCTGGGTTGTACCGCTTGTGGGGGAGGGAACGCTGCTTAACTCGGCTGAGACTTGAGGAAAAACTTAGCATTCATGGGGTGTCCTGAGGCCAGCCTGGGGGTTCCCCGTGGTGGTTCTCTTTCTCTTTCCCTCCTTCCCTGTGCCCGGCCAAGGCTCTCCGGCACTCACTTCTGTGTGCCAGGCACTGAGGACAGAGGCATGACCCCGCCCGACTGGGTGCACAGGTAGGCAGGTGTGCCAGGTGGGCGGAGCTGCTGCCTGAGCTGCTGATGGTGTCAGTGTTGCTGTCCCAGGCGGGCTGAGGCTTCCCTGGGCTAAGCCATAAAGGCTGGAGGCAGTGGCCAGGGCCTGGGCTCCTGGGCTGCCCTGGGCCATGTGGCCTTTCAGGAGTTGCCAGGGGTGGTGGTTGGGCAGGGACTCCTAGAACTGGGGAGGAGTCTTGCCCTCCTCTCCCTCTCACCCAATTAGTGTTCTCAGAGTTGCCTGAAGGGCTTTTCCAGAATCTTCCCTCCTGGTCAGTGTCAGGGCTGTCCCAGTGGGTTTCTGTCCTGCATTTGGTGCCCGGGATTCAGAACCAAAAGCCCAGGGGAGTGGAAGGGAAGTTGGTCAGCATGGCTTCCTTCAGGGAAGGGTGCAGGATTTGGGGTCTCATAGACCCAGTCACTGGCAAAGTCCTGGCCCTGGTTGGGCCTCAGTTTTCTCCTCTTTAAAGTGGGTGTCCTAACCACAACCAGGTTGCAGGGATGTTGGGTGCCATGAGCCCCTGTGGTGGAAGCATCTCTCCTGGGACCTGGCCCAGAGCAGGACCAGGTAGAAGGTCTCTGGGGAACGTCAGACCACACAGTGGTCATAGTGAAGGGGTCCTGGGGTGTCCAGAGGGATGACCCTATGGTCGGTCCTGCCTCCCGGCTCCTGGAGTATGGGGTCTGCACATCACAGGCTGGGTCTATGGGTCTGGAATGAGCTCTGAGCGCGCTGGTCCTGGCCCCCTTCTCTCCCAGATCCCCCAGGGCCTGGAGCTGGGACTGACTCATGGGACAGTCCTGTAAATATTTGCTGAAGAGCAAAAGGACCATGTCACCTGGTGGCACTGTGGCCCTCAGTGGCTCCCTTTGGTGGGCAGGTGTACATTGAGGGGTCTCTCTTCCCTGGCCCCTCCGGCCGGCTGCCCCTCCATGCTGTTGCCCTGCTTCCGCGTTCCCCACAAGCAGCCACCTTCATGCCCCTGCCTTTGCCTACCCGGTCGCTACTGTAGAGAATGCCCTGCCCCTTCTTGTTCACATGACAAACTCTGTGTCTTCCCTGTCACCTTTTCCCTGGGGTTTTCATGACACTCTTGCCCCTCCCTCCCAAGGGGACTCCGGCCCCCTCTGGGTACTGGCTCTGTGAAGAGACCCAGGTTGACCCCAGTGCCGGGGACAGAGGCCCACAACAGATCCTCCTAGGCCGGTGGACAGAATACAGAAAGGGTTTGCCCGGAATGCGCTGGGGTCCCTGGTTATGAACCCTGGCCTGGGATATTGGGAAGAGCTTCTTCCTTCCAGGAAGCGGGGACACTTGAGCTGAGGCATGAAGGATGAGTAGGAGTTTCCAAGGACAGACAGGCTGCCCTCCAAGAGGCGCAAAGGCCTGGGGGCTGCCCAGAGCAGATGTGTTTAGGGAAGACAGGTGAGGGATGGGGAGTGGAGGTCAGTGGGGCTCCCACTGACACCTGGGGTGTCCTCTGTCCTCCTCAGGGCCCCAGATGGGCACCCCAGAGAACAGCCTGGGTCTGGCCCCTGGCGTTCTGGCAGCCCCAGTGCCTGGCAGAGGCTGGCACACAGTAGGGCTCCCACAGGCCAGGGGGGCACACGGTAGATATGCAGCCACACCATTTGATGGCCTGGCTCTTGTCCCTTGACCCTTGCTCAGCCACACTCAGCTATCCTGCCTCCAACTGCTTGAAAAACTATTCTTGTGACACTCAAATATTTATAGATATTACCAAGTCCCGGCTGGCTCTCTGTGTGCTCAGAGCCGCTGCGCCTCTAATCCCTCAAATTAATCCCCTCCTCTCCCTCCAAACGGGGTCCCTCCTGCCCGCCTCCTGCAGCGTGCTGCTGGGCAGCCCCTTTTTCTGTTTGGCTTCGGTTCCCTCCTCTGCGAAACAGAGAAGTAGGTCAGTCGCCTCTCATGGCTCCCGGGGTGCCCAGAGCTACTCCTGTTTGGTGTCCACATTTTCCCCCCAAAATAGAACTTTTCAAAGTCCCGAACTGTGATAGGCCTGCAGAGACATTAACAAATATCCACACAGTTCAGCAGTTAAGTTTAGAACGACCACCTGGCGACCACCACTGTGTCAAGAAGTTCAACGTGGCCAGCCCCCGAGATCCCCTAAGACCCTTCCCCAAAGGCAGCCCCATCCTGCTCCTGGCCAGCCCCTGAGATCCCCTGAGACCCTTCCCTACAGACAGCCCCATCCTACTCCGAGCGGTCACGGGGACGCCGACATTGTGCTCAGTGGTTCCTTGCTGTACTCATGGTTCTGCCACCTGAGAGGGCATCCCCAGCAGGGACGATTGTGTATGGCCTGCTTTGGGACCGCATACCTGGATTCCGTCAGCCTGTGCTTTCGGGGTGGCTTTTTTTCACCAAAACTATTCTGTTTGTGAGGGTCCCTTGTGGTGGTAGGTGGAGCTACAAGTTGCTGTTGTCATGGTAAATTGTCTTCCTGGTAGCTTCCCTGCAATCCGTTCGTTCCCTGGCAGACTGCTGGGCAGTATGCAGCCTGGGCCAACTTAGGAAACTCCTGTGCGGGTGTCTGGGGGTGTGGGCTGCGATTCTGGGCGTGCACCCTCAGTGGAACCTCCGAGGCACAAAGTGCGCATAGGGTCAGCTCTGGAAGATCGGGACACACTCTCGAAACCGCTTCTGCCCATCACCGTCCCTCCAGCATTGTTGGGGTGGGCATAGCGCAGACGACACTGCTCTGGGTTGCTGCCCGCTGGGTTTCCTCACCGGCGAAGGCCGTGTGCACTTTCTACCAAGGTGTTTTGTGTTTTTCTCATTGATTTGCGGGAGCTCTTCACATTGTCAGTTACATATGCAGCAGACACACCTCCTGGGGGACGCCGGCTCTCGCTGTTCACACAGTCCTTCGACGAACAGAAGTTCTCAATTTTAATTTTGTTGAATGTCTTGGGTTTTTTTTTTTTTTGTTTTCACATTCTGATTAAAGCGTTGTGTCCTGTTTAAGGAACCCTCCTGACGAATTGAGGCTATTGGCTTTTCATCCGCTCGAACTTGGGTTTCCCTGTGGTTAGAGGTCAAGGTTGAGCTCCTTTTTGGTTTTGGTTTTGCACAAGGACACCCAGGTGTTTGGGCCGCACTCTCTCCTTCACTCCTATGACTGGTGCTTGTGGTTTGTCCATGTCAGACACTTGTCCAGGCTGAGACGCTCTGCGGAAATGCCAGGCTGATGTCACAGGGATGCAGACAGATGGACAGCAGGTGGCCTCGAAGGTCCCGGTCCTGTCCCGCCCTGCCCCTCCACGCCTTCTGCCGAGGGGGCACCCTCTCCCACCCAGGTCTCCCACCTGGGCCCCGCGAGCTGTCCCTGCTGCTCTCATTGTTCACGATCATGGATTCCACACGCATTCACTGAGCACCAGAGGCTGCTGTAGGCGCTGAGGACACTGCAGTGACCGCACAGGCAGAATCTTCTAGTTGGCGGGAACAGAAAACTTTTTAAATTAAATAAATATCACGGTGACAAGTGCTGCAGGGACAAAAAGAAAGGAAGGCAGTGAGTTGGGGCGCGGGGAGTGGGTGACCTGTACAGCGTGGCTCGGGGAAGGCCCTGAGCGGGTGCCACCGGGTCAAGGCACCAGGAGGTCCAGGCAGATGGAGCAGCAGGTGTACCGGTGGCCTGCAGGGAACAGCAAGGGCTGGTGGCCATGGAGGAGGGCAGAGGTGCTGCGTTCTGGATGTGTTGGAGGCTCGAGCGACGGGGTCTGCTGATGGGTGTGACGGGGGTGTGGGGAAAGGAGGGTGTCAAAGGCAACTCCAGAGCATTGGGCGTGAGCAACTGAAAGAAAGGATCGACTTTCTTCACCTGAGGTGGGGACAGCTGTGGGGGAGGAGGAGCGGGTTTGGGGGCACACAGGCTTGAGGTGTCCCCTTTTATTTAGCAAACCCCTGCTGCACACCTGCTTTGGGCAGGCCCCTGTCCTAGACAGCATCCAGGTTAGGTTCTCTGGGCATGCAGTAGGTGCTCATTGAGGGTGGGGAAGTGATTGCACTGTGGTCTGGGCCCAATAACTTAGGAAGAGGTGTCCTGGGGGTGCACCCACCTTCAGGATGGCTGTTGAGTTTCTTTGTCCCTTTCCCCCAGGCCCCCTGCTCTCCATCTCTTGTCTCCTCCAACCCACCCACTACCCCAGCAGGCCACACCCCTCCCTGAGTGTGGTCCTTCAAGGCTCTCTATCCCACTTCTAAACTTGATCCTACTAGAGGAAGTCTTAGGGACTAATTCTCACTAAGGTGTGAATGACTGCCTCACTTTGATTTCTCTCTTTGCAGCTAGGGGCTCAGGGGATGAGAACTCAAGACACTGAAAGCTGGGGTATGAGTCTGGGAGTCACTCCTAATCTGGAGCAGCTCTAATGGTGTCAACTTGGGGGGTTGGGGTTACAGGTGGGGCCAGGGTGCCTTTGTCCCCACAGCCCAGTTGAGTTCCCATTCCTCCCTGATGGGCTTCCCTGATGGGATACGTGGTTAAGAAAGTAGACACACCTAGGTTTCAATCCCAGGTCTGTCATCACTTACTGACTGTGTGGCCGTCGGCAAATTTTTTTGTTTGTTTTTTTTGTTTGTTTGTTTGTTTTTTGACGGTCTTGCTCTGTCCGCCAGGCTGGAGTGCAGTCCAGGACTCAAGCAATCCTCCCACCTCAGCCTCCCAAATAGCTGGGACTACAGACAGACACGAACACGCTGGGCTAATTTTGTATTTTTGGTAGAGACAGGGTGTCGCTATGTCACCCAGGCTGGTCTCGAACTCCTGGGCTGAAGTGATCCTCCTGCCTCGGCCTCTCAAAGTGCTGGGATTACAGACATGAGCCACTGTGCCTGGCCTTGGGCAGCTTTCGGAAGCTTTCTGACTCTCAGTGCCACATCTGTAAATGGGGGTAGTAAAAGCACCTACCTAAGAAGGTGGCTCAGGGGAATCAGTGCACTCTGGGGTCATGCACTTGGCTGGTGGGCCGGGCCTTGCTGTTGTGGCCTGTCTCAGATGGCTCTGCCCTGCTTGGGCCTTGCTGCCCATCCCTTGGGCGGTGACATCATTCCCATGAAGGAGAGGGCCTGGCAGCATGGGGCCCTCTGAGGGTCTCTGAGCTGGGGGCAGGGCCAGCTCTTCTGCACCCTAGACTGTCCGCACTTTTTCCGGGAGGCCGTGGATGGTCAGGACAGCGGCTGGGTGCTTTAGAGGAGGCAATGCCATGTACCTGTTTCTCAAGGCTCCATGTCAGGCCCTCATGGGGCTCCCCCTCCCCACCCCCAGCTACCACAGACAGAAAATTCTTCAGAGGGCTGGAGGCCTCTGGGCCTGAGCTCTGCACTGGGGACTGCCTGTCTCTGAAAGGCTCCCCGCTGTGTCTGCAGAGCAACCTGAGAGAGGCCTCATGCCCCATCCCCTGATAGACCCACCGAGGCTCTGGGGCTCGTGTGGAGGGAAGCTAAGGTGTCTATCCTGAGCAGCAGCAGGACCGAGTTGCAGGACCTGAGACGGGAAGCGGGAGATGGGGCAGGGGATGCTTGTCGGGTGAATGCAGCAGGGCCTGGGAACCAGGTCTTCTGGGCTCCTCAGCCCCACTTCCTCTGCCCCTTGTGGCCACTAGCACGGGTGATGGTCGGGGGTCTGCCAGGAAGTGGCCAGTGCCATGTCTCTGTGTCCTGGGGGTCTGGCCGGACTGGGGAAGCAGCCACTGCTGGGTCTCTGTGTCCCAGGGGTCTGGCTGGAGTGCGAGGGACTGGTGGTGGCATTTGGATGGCCGTCTCAGGGAGGGGAGGCTGCCCTGGCCGCACACCACCCCAGGCTGCTGAGGTGGGACACCCCACAGGCGCCAGCCATGTGTCTGGGGGATCGCCAGTGAGGGCCAGGGGAGACACATGGCTGGGCTTCCCTGGGCAGGGCTTTGCCAAGCAAGAGAGAAGGAAAAGAGAGGCAGGGGCAGGTAGTGCTGCTGGGGACACAGGAGAACCCAAGACACAGAGCTGGGCCCGAGTCACCCTTCACCTGGAGCAGCTCTGAGGGTGTCAGCTCAGAGTGCGGTGGGGCTGTCGGAATGATCCCTGGATCTCAGGAGCATCTGGGGGCTGGCTGGGGCTTCTGCCCCCATTCCTTCTTGAGGAAACTGAGGCTCTGAGAGCTTGAGTGCCAAGCTCATTACCCCCAGTGGCCTGTGGCAGAGCAGAGACTGCTGAGGTTGGGGCCTGCTCAGCCACCCACCCTCTCCCGCCCACACCATTCAGCAGGGTAAAGAGTCCACAGGACCCTCTCAGCCCCCCGGGGCTGGTGCAGGGATTGGGGGATCCTCGACACCGCCAAAGGGAGGCTTAGGGAGCCTGGGCCTGGCTTTGGGAGGGAGGACAGATGCCACCAGTGCCCCCAGCTCTCTCCTTGGCCCTGGCGCCTCCCTCCAGCCCTTGCTGCTGCTGACAGCCTTCCCCGTAGCTGCAGGCTCTTCTTGGAGACTGAGTCTCGCCTCTCGAGTGTGAGTGTGAGTGTGTGTGCACACCTATGCAGAGGCGAACGTGGAGTGGGACCAGCCAGGTACTGAGAGCATCCCAGAGAGGCCCAGGGCATGGAGGGGTCCAGGTCCTGCAGTCCAGGGTTACTGATAAGTGTCTGCCGCTCTGATTAGTTCTGTGATCCCTGGAATCCCAAAAAACAGGCCTCCTGCTGATCCAATTAATAAGTTTGCCCACGTCTGTTTGCAGTGGTGAGCAGGCTGGTGGGGTGGTCAAATTAGCAAAGCCAGCATGGGTTCCTTGGTGGCCAGTAATGAAGCCAGTAATCGAAGTGCTGAATCGCAGCCCCTTCTCTCCTGGGCACCAGGGCGGGTGGCAGGCGCTGAAAGGTTCATTTGGGAGTCCCACGAGGAGCTCGTTCCTGGCTATGGGGCTGGCCCATGGCCATCTGTCTGCTCATGCTGCCCCTGCACACTGACTGTGGGTGGGTGAGACAGGGGCTCCAGGGCCAAGATGTGTACAGCCCCACCCTCTGGCCAACCCCATCTTCTCCAGAGGGAGAGACGAGGGAGTAGTGATGGTGGTGCAGGCTGGTGCTGGGAAAGAGGGGCCCAGGCAGGGGTGCCAAGGAGCCTCCTGGGTCCACTGTGCAGCTCACCTTGGCTCTCGGAGACAGCCCCACTGAGGTTCCCTGCTCTAGCACTGCTCTCCCACCAGAGGGACAGCCCCAAGCCCAAGCCAACTTCTGGAGCTCCTTGATGTGAGCATCTCCGTCCCCCAGGAAGAGGATCAGACACTTCAGCACATGCTCAGGGCCTTCTGCCAGCTGACCCCAGGCCCACCCCTTGTCTGCAACCCCTCCACAACCCCCAGGCCCGAGGCTCCGGCCACACCCATCTCAGGGACACGCCCTGGCCCCACTGGCATGCTCCCAGCTGTGTGTCCTGCACACAGTGGCCCACCTCCCCATGGATGGGTCTGACGTTGGTTTCAAGAAGGTCTCGGGCTGAGAGCAGATGAGGGCAGGTGCTGGGGCCTGTATCGGGGCTGTGTGGCAGTCACGTGAGAGGAGTGGGCCTGGTGTGGTGGGTGGTCCTAGAAGGCGAGGCTCCTGGTATACTCCGGGGGCAGACCCTGGGGTTTGCTGCTGGCCTGGAAGGATGGGGAGAGAAAGAGAGGAGTCAAGGATGCATCGAGGCATGGGAGAGGACTTGTCTTGCTGCAGGATGTTGGGGGAAGCTGTGGATTTGTTGGGGCGATGGGAGTTCAGCTGCGCCGTGCAGATCTGTGCTGCCCATGAGACAAAGGTGAGGCAGTGGAGTTGGGGAGCCGCAAATGTGGGGGCCCCAGCAGAGAGATGGTATTTGCCGGCTGGGGTTGCCACTGGTGAGTGCACACAGGGAAGGAGATGCTGGAGGCCAGATCTCTGGGACACACTGGTGCCAGGAGGCCAGGAGATGAGCACCCCACAGAGGAGCCTGAGAAGGGGCAGCCGGAGAGCCCAGTGAGGGTGGGAGGTGTGGGAGCAGGGAGAGGTGGCATGTCCCTGACTGCTGAGAGCTCGGGTCAGGTGAAGGCTGAGACAGGACCAGTTCAGTGACATGGAGGAGACAAGATCCTGGCGGGTATTGGTCCTGTCCCAGCAGGCTAGGAGTAAGGAGGCAGAAGCAGCAAGATCAGACACTTCCATCGAGCGGGGAACAGGGACTGTGCCTGGAGGGTGAAGAGAGGGTTGTTCTCAATATGGGAAGAGCAACCACGAGTTTGCCTGCCAGAGAATGACCGGGAAGTGAGGGAGAAACGGATGGTTCAGGAGCAAGGGAGACTACCTGGAGCCCACCTGCAGCCGGGAGAGGCCAGTGGCCACGGTCCAGCCCAGCTGAAGGGCTGCCTTGGCTGGTCTGTAGGTAACGGCGGGTGTCACCAGGTGTTGGGCAGATGCTGGTAGGTGGGGCACGTGGAGGTAACATCTGGGGAAGTTCCCTTTGGAAGGTTTCACTTCTCAGCAGAAAGGGAAGAAAAGGAAGCGAGGTCATCAGCCTGAGTGGGGATGGGGAGGAGGTGTTGGGGAGTTGGGAGGCAGGAGGGGAAGGTGTGAAGTCACTTTCCAGGAAAGTCGGAGGGGGGAATGGCACAGGCATGCCTAGGATGAATGGAGAGCGAGGCCGTCAGCCCGCTGCTGTCTCCTGCCATCCATGTGGGTATAGGAGCCCAGTGGATGGAGAGGTGGGTTTGGCACCCTTAGTACAAGGAGGAGAGTGATGGGGAGGAGGCCGTAATGCCGTCATTGGCTGCCAACTGAGGGCAAGGCTGGTGAGGGGCTGTGAGAGCCCCCAGTGGCACTGATGGAGTGAGGGGCATCCTCAGGCCTGAGCTGGAAAGCGGGGGGGTGTCAGAAGTGGGACCACATAGGGGTCCGCATGGGTGGAGCACAGTGGGCATCACAGAGAGTCTGGGAGCTGGGCCTGACTCCCCTCCCACCTCCAGCAGGGCAGCCCCTGCCATGGCAGTCATCTCTCAGCAAGCATGGCTTGTGTGCTTCTGCCCACTAGGCTCAGTGCCAGGGTCTCACACTCCCTGCCCCGATCCCTCCTCCCAGTCCTGGGTTCTGCAGGCCAATGCGCTCCCTGACCGTCTCCTCTCTGTAGGTTCTGTGGCTGGAAGAGGCCGGCAGAGCCCACGCTGGGATTGGGGGCCTGGGTTTGGCCGCCCTGACTCAGGTGTGGTGCTTTCAGCCATGCGGCTACCCAGGGCCTGGGCTCTTCGTCTAAAATCCAGGTTGGATAGAGATCAGTGGGGACAGCAGTGGACTGTGACCTGCAGAGAGGGGGCATGGAGGGATGCCCTGGGACATAGCCTGCTGCCCCAGGTGGTTCTGCCCCACCTACCCTCCTCGGACACTCAGCTGTCCCCTCACTAGGGGACAGAGTCCCCAGGCCTTCACCCTGCAGGCCTTTCCTGAAATCACAGCTGGGAGCTCAGAGCTGGCTGTGCTCTCTTGGGGCACCTCCAGTCCTGCAGCAGGCACTGGGTCCCTGACCAGGAGGAGACAGCCCCTGTGCCCTGACCAGGAGGAGACAGCCCCCATGCCCTTGCACTGTAGGGCTGGGGTGAGGGTAGAGAAAGGGCTCCTGACGCAGGGGGAAGGTCAGGGAGCCCTTCTTGGAGGAGGTGAACAGAGTGAACTGAAGTGCAGGGAAGGGCATGCTCTGAGCAGGGGGCAGCCTGTGCCAAGGTTCAGGGGTGACTCTGCAGCCACCCCATCTCTCTGCCTGGGTTGGCCTGCTCTGCCCTGGCCCTGGGCATGCCCTGGGTCTGCTTACCCTCCAAGGGCTCCCCAGGACATGGTGTACCAGCTCCCAGCACGTGGCTCTGCAGAGAGGGGGGCATCGGGGCAGGGCTGCGGCTGCCCAATAAGATGAGGCGAGATGAAACATTTCCTGCTGCATCCAGGCAGGAGGCAGCAGCGGTGGCCGGCCAGGTCATCCCGGAGCAGAGGGTCCAAAGGGAGAGGTGGGGCCAGTGAAGGAGGGGACAGGGAAGGGCGGGGGAGCAGGACGGGAGGTCTTGAGCCCAAATCCACACTGTCAGGGTGGCCCCAGTTGAGCTGATGATGACCGAAGCTCACTCCTCTCCAGGCCATGCCTCCTGGCTGTGGGCCCTAGCTCAGCGCCGTGACAGTCCCCTCCTCACTACATACACACCACGTACACACACAGGCACATGTATGCACGTGTCTTTCCCCCGGGACAGTCATACAACAGCGAGTGGCCGTGGCGATGACATTCAGAGTCCTTCTCTCTGTGCAGGTGGCATCCCGGTATTGCTGCAGAGGTCAGCCACGGGATTGTCCAGGCCTGGACGGGCACGGCTGAGCCCAGAGCAGTGCCAGCAGTGACGGGCTGTCCTGTTGGACTCTGGGGCCACCGTGGTCGACCCTCCAGCCACGCAGGGGCAGAGGGCAGCTCGTCATAGTTGTCTCGCTGTGCGGGAGACACGCACCAGGATGGCTAAAGCGCTGCTATTGCATTAAAATCTGGCATCTCAATGTGAGGCTGGCCTGGAATGGAACCCCAGCCGGGCTGTGTGACCTCCGACAGGCCCTGTTCCTTGAGCGCTGTGAACCTCAGTTTCCTCATCTGGAAAATGGAATGGGGTACACACCTCCCTTTCTAGGGTCTGAGGACTAAATGAATGGGTGCACATGGTGGGCAGGGGCTGGGGTGCCCCCCACCTTCTGTTGGGAGTGGTCTGCTGTCGGCTTCCAGGCGACACAAAGGACAGAGTCAGTGCAGCAGGAGCAAGTTGGAGGGGAAGGAAAGGCTCTTCTGAGCCATGAGGAAAGAAGGTGGCCATGGGCGCAGGGAACACAGGCTGCCGGCACAGGAGAGGCTCTGCCGGGCAAGGGATTCTGCCCACTCAGCCCGGGTTCCCACAGGCCTTGTTGCTGCTCCTTCAATGGAAGGCTTGGGGCACGAGGTCTTCTGCAGGGAGACCCCAGATGGCCTCGGCGGGGGCAGAAGCAGCTCTGCGAGGACTCAGCCCTGGGCCCGCAGCTGGCATCCCAAGGGTCTGATGTGGGCTTCCCCCAGGGGCCAACTGGAGGTTCTGCTGGGAAAGACCAGGCTGGGTGAGAGCAGCTTTGGGGACAAAGACCTCCCAGGGCTGATAGCAACTCAGTGGAGGCTGAAAGGGTGGGTGTGTGACCCCCTGCTCGGCCTGGTCCCGCTCTAGGCACTGCGGGGTGCGAAGGCAGGCTCTCAGGGGCATGTGCACAGCCCGAAGGCCAGCGCTTGGCGGGAAGGTGGGGGGTGCCAGCAATGGCGAGGATGGGGCTGCAGTGGGTCCCAGGGCATGGAAATTTGGGGTGAGGAACTGGCCTTTTAGTCTTGGTACAGAGAGGAGTTGGGGGAGCTCTGAGCCAGGGCAGAACATGGTCTGGTTGGGTCTAGAAATGAGCCGTCTGGGGGGGACTGCAGTTTGGGGGGCCAGGGTGGGAACAGGAGACCTGGCACTGCAAGTCTCAAGGACAGGGCTGGTGGGGAGTGGGCTGGTGGGGAGTAGAGGCAGCAATCGACCTCGTCCAGGGCAAGGTGGGGTAAGCAGGGGTTTCAGGCCCCCTCAGGTGCTACATGGGGAGGAGTTAACCTGGAGCAGGAGGGAGGGGTGAGATCCTGGCAGAGGGGACTCGGGGACAAAGTCACGGAGATGAGAGCCTGGCTGCCTACAGCCTGGAAGGGAGGAGGAGTAATTTAGTGTTGCTGGAGCATGACACTGTGGGGCCAGGCTGAGAGCCACGACCAAAGAGGGAAGACAGAGGCTGTGCCCAGGGCATGGTGGGATCCCACAACATGCCAGGGGCATAGGGCGGGAGCGGCTCTCGGGCCCTCAGCTGACTGTGCAACAGTGACAGCCGCAGCCCAGCCCCACCCCATTGTTGTGACGTCAAGTGGGAGGATGGGAGCCAGGCCTCCCCCGCAGCCTCCAGGAACCTGCTCAGCGCCCTCCGAGCTCCGGGTTCCCGTGTTCCCAGCACACCATGGAGCTAGAAAGGGTTTCCTCCTGACACCAGGGGCCCTGGAGCTCATGGGACTATCCTCCCCCAGCCCGGCAGGGCCCCATGGGCATCAGGGGAGCAGGAAGGGCACGGCCCCGGTGGCCTCGCGTGATGGAGGGAGGACAGCAGGATGACAGACGCAGGGCCCTGGGGCTCCGGCCCTGACCCTCAGTGGACACTCACCTGCTCCACTGAAGTCACCCTGTCTGAACTCCATCAGCTGCGCCAAGACTTGCAGGGTGGTGGGGAGCCAGGGAGCATCCCACCTGTTTGGAAGCGCCCTCTGGCTGTCTTGTGGAGTGGCCTAGCTGAGCAGAGGAGGGAAGCAGTATCCCAGCAGGTGGGTTGTGTCCAGCACAGGCTAGACGTCCAAGGTGAGGGGAGGCACCTGGAGAGGAAGAGAGGGACCTTCAGCAGAGGGGACCGAGGAGGGCTTCCTGGAAGAGGCGGCATCTGAGCAAAGCCTCACAAGAGAGGAGAGGATCTGAGGACACAGAGAAGGGAGACGAGGACATGTCCAGGGGAGAGGACAGCATGAATAAGGGTCTGGATGGGTGTGGGGGCGGACACATTTGGGGGAAATCTGAAGGCCTGCAGGGGACAGTTGTGCCTTTTAGCAGGGGTGAGAAGAGGCATCAGGCCTGGCTGGCTTGAGGCAAAATGTCCCGTCATTTTTCCTGGGGGCCAGAAGTGTGGTGTTGGGGTGTGGCCAGACCTGGCTGTCACCGTCTTCCTCCCATCTTTCTGCCCTGAAATGGGGTGGGGGCAGTCACAAGGTCCCACAGGTGGCCATAGGCTTTTCTGCATCTGTAGGATGGTGGCAATGGTGGCATCCCTCTCAGGGCTGACATGCGGCGGGAGGGGCATCTCACTGGTGAGAACGGGACACATGTGCACCTTGTGGTCCGTGCCTGGTGCTTCCTGAGTGTCCCGTTCTCCTTCGCCACCCATCAAGGACCTGAAGCTGGCTGTGCAGCCCCTTCAAGCCATTCCCTGGGGGAGAAAGACAGGCCTCTGTTGACAGTGTTGCCCCCAGGGTCCAAGCCCTAAGAGGAGGTATGCCCTGGAGGCATGGACACAACCTGCCCAGTCTCCTGTAGGGCTCCAGGCTTCCTGGGGTCATCTCATCCTGACACACACAGGGCCCAGGTGGCAGCCGCTCCCCACGTGACTACACCCATGTCCACAGAGGTTGCCAAGAAGCACCAAGGCGAGGTCTCTTGGCAGGTCAGCCTCAGTGGCCCAGGCCAACCCCCAGTCCATCTGTCTGTCCAACAGTCACCAGGTCCTTCTGCCAGCAGGAGCAGGAACGTGGTTCCATGCACCCAGCTGGAAGTGACACTGAGACAGGTCGTCCCTGGGGCCCACGTGCTCTACTGGCTGCCCCTGGGGCCATCACTGGCTCTGCTGACAGCCGGGCCAGGAAACCAGTGGGAGGCGGCTCATTCCCCCTTCCGAGGTCCCACAGGTCATGGCTCCCCTGCTCTCAAAACACTTCAGCAAGCCTCTCAGCTGGGCGGCCCTCCTGTGCCAGGCTCTCAGCGGCATGCCCCTGCCCACCCTTCCTTCGAAGGGGAGTTCAAGGAAGGGGAGGGCGGCAGCCCCAGCAGGGCCCAACAGCCCTGGTTCTTACCTCATCCTCACCGAGCCTTGCTTTGTGATCCTGGGCCTCTTACTTTACTTCTCTGGGCCCCAGATTTCTCATCTCTAGGGTGAGATGGTCCACATGCCACAGGCTGGGAATGAGAATTTCCATCCAAGTGTTGTTACCTGGCTCGGAACCAGAGCGGGTCACCAGTGATGCTTAGTAAATGTCCTGTGAGAGACCAGAGTCAGAGCCTGGGTCAGGTCACAACCGTGCCCCCACTCACTGACTCACTGCACCTGCAGGCAAGCCCCGCCCCTTCCTGGGCCTCAGTTTCCCCTGGGTCCTAGCCTTTCTACTCTGAGCACCTTCATTCTTCAGCAATCCCACCTACCATAAGGCCCCTGCAGAGGGGACCTGCTAGGGTGGGGTCTCCTTGGCAAGGGCTGGGAGGAGGACGCTCATGGGAGTCGCTGACCTTGGTCGGGCCTCGGAGGGAGGGCAGTTGTTCCTGGCAGCCTCAAGTGAACGCACTCATCCCGTCCTGTTTTCTGTTTGCTCGGCAGCACTGGGGTCATCTGCTGAGGGTGGACCTGGGACCGGATTTCCAAAGTCCAGTCCAGCCAGAGGCCAAGCCCACCGCCCTGACCCACTTCACCTTCCCTACCATGCGCTGGGGCATCAGACCCCTACCCGCTTCTGCAGAGCAGCTCAGGAATCCAGTGATCAATGTGTGGCTCGTGGCCAGCACCAAGAGCTTTCCCTGACCTCTGCTGCCCCCTCGGCCTGACCCATGGGAGCGAATGGTGACTTTTGGAGTGGGGGTACCAAAATTTGATCTTCAGCAATTTTTTTCTCCGATTTTTGATCCTCACTGTAGAAAATATGACAAATTCAGAAAAGTATAAAAGAAAAATGTTAAATTACCCAGCGTTTCACCAGCCAAGTATAACAACATTAACATTTCTTTGCTTGCATTACTGTCCGTGGCTGTCCGTATGCAGTTATTTTTTCAATGGGATTAGATTATACAGCTCTGTTTCTGAGCATGCCCATCTGCCCGAATCTTGAGGCACTCTTTGAAAGCCTGATTTCTGGGGCAGCATCAGAGCCTTATTGATGGAACCAGCTCCTCTAGGCAGAGGTCAGATCTCCCACTTTGGCGCAGGGTCAGCAGGGCTGCCCAAGCGTCTCCGCGAGCCCGCCAGCTGATCCCCAGAGAGAACCCGGGAGGGGGACAACCAAGTGGGTGCTCGTCTGGGCGCTGTGTCCTCAAGCAGGCCAGCACCCTAGCAGGGCCGGGGCGGGCGCTTGTCCTTCCTCACACCCATCGGTCCAGCCAACTCAGGCCACAGGCAGAGGCAGAGGAGCAGGGGCCCCATGGCAGGGTGAAGTGGACCCCGGATCCCTAACATCTGCCAGGTCCCACAGCCTACAGGACACTCCATACATCAGCCATCAGGGCCTCCTCCTGACCGGCCAATCCTGCATGCCAGGAACCCAGCCCTACAAATGCAGGCACCCGACAGATGCAGAGCTAGCAGGGAAGGGGAACTTGCCCCCGTCACTCCCCTCTGAGGCTGAGACAGTGGACCAGACCCCACCTGTGTCCTGTGAGGCAGGGCTGAGGGTAGACCTGCCGCCCTGCAGGGAACAACTGACTTCAGAGGCTGCCGCCGCCCCCCACCCCTGCAGTGATGGGAAAGGATGCTCAAAAGAAGCACTGAGCAAGTGACCAGTGACCCTGCCATGATGGGACTCAGTGCCACCGCTGAGCTGGGACCCTTCAGAGTGAGGAGTGAGGTGCAAGGCAGGTGCAAGGCTGGGCCCCCTTCTCTGGTACCCACATCCCCAACCCCTGCTACTTTGCAGATGACACGAGTTTTCTTGGCAGGGGGTGGGGACCAACTCCCCATCTCTGTCGGTCTCACAGCCCTCCAAGGGGCTGTGGCTGTGCCCCTGATGGTGGGCCACGCATGGCCCCTAGCCCTGCCCACCCCGACCTGTTCTGAGCAGCTCTGTCCTCTTTGCCCACAGGCTGCGCAGCCCCTGGGTGCCCTTGTGCCTCGGGCAGCCCCGAGTCCTGCAGGGCCGGCTGGCCAGGTCCTCGCCCTCGATCTGGGACAGGTAACACACCTGTTGTCTCCCCTGGCTCCCTGGTGTCTCTGCGTCTGTCCCCAGACATCTGTCCCGTGTCTGTGTCCAACTCCCCGAGACAGATGCAGAGGCCCAGAAGGTGAAGGTGAAGGCCTGGGCCAGCAGCACAGCCTCACAGCCCTCACCCCAGCAGCCCAGCCAAGGGCTCCATCCTTGGACTTGGGCCCCCTGCAAGTGGCCAGAAGAGGCTCCCGGTGGAAGGCAGAAGAGAGATCCCTCAAGGCCTCACCATATGCCAGGGGAGGTGGGCACTCATCCCCGTCCAGGGAATTCCCACAGGCAAGGAGGGAGCCAAGAAGCACATGCGCATGCACACACAGGCACACGCACTGCCGGTTAGCCCCAGATCCTGGTGTGACTCACCAGGCAGCAAGCCCAGCAGGGCCCCCCCCAAGGTCCCCAGACCTGGAAGGGTGACCCCAGCCTGGAGGGCGTGGCCGTGGCTGCTCTGGGCACCACACCCCTCCGTGTGTGTCTGCTAAGGAGCTGTTTCCAGATGCTGGGGACTCCCTGACCCATCTCAGCCCTTGCCAGGCCACCTTTTCACCCAGGGCAGGGGGCAGAGGCCTCTGAGCCGCAGGCCTCCAGCAGTTTCCCCCAGACTGCCAGTGGCCTGGTGACCCCACCCCACACAGTGCTACCTCTGACACTGTCCACTGTGTGGGGGGTGCTACCATGTAGAATGTGGTCCAGCGACAGCCCTGCCCACGTCTGGGTGCATCACCCTGTTCTGCAGATGTGGTGACTGAGGCTGCTGTGGCCCGGCAGGGCTCGGGTTAGTGTCTGGTGTGGGGGACACTGGACAGGGAAGGAGGTACTGTCTGGGCGACCGCAGACCCTACGTGCACAGCCTGGACCGGGCAGAGGGGACACGTTCAGAGGTGTGAGAAGCTGAACCCCCAGGCCTGGGTGACAGGGCTGTGACGGGTAAAGAGGGGTCACCATGGCCACCCCCAGGGTGGGGAACGTGGAGGGCAGTGAGGGTGTGGTGGATGTGGCTGCACTGGACGGGTTGGGTGTTGAGATGCCTGAAGGCCGTAGGTGGGTGGCTGGATGTGATGGGGGTATGGAGCCTGACAGGCACCCCGCCGGAGTTGGATGGAAGCCTGGGAGGGGTCCTCGTGCAGCTGGCGTAGAGGGGATTCGGCCTGAACATGCAGGACGGGGGTGCAGGTGCAAACCAGGGCCTCAGGGAATAGCCCGGGCGAGGTCAGGAGGGGCCTGTGATGTTACCGCCGGACCAGCAGAGGTGGGGAAAGATGTGGCAGGAACCCTGGGGCGGCCAAGTGTGGGGCATCAGCTATGCCTGGGGACGGGGTGCGTGTCCGTGGCCGGGTGCCTGCCGCAAGCGGACACTGAGGCAGAGAGGGGTGCGAGAGCCAGGGGCCGGGGGCACTGCTGGCCCAAAGATTGTTTGGGTGTAGCAGGTGGGTGAGTGTGAGGGACTTGGGGAGGGGGGAGCAGTATTTAAGGGCTGGTGGAGCAGGGAGTCAACTGCTGTATCTGGAAGGCCATCCGAAGGCCGGGGTAAACTGAGGCTCTGTGAAGCTGCCTGACTTGTGAGATGTCTGCCCCGAGCCCACCCCACAGCCCCTTCATCCTCCCTTCCCACCCCTGCCCCGTGGAGAATCCCTGCCTAGCTCATTGTCTGCCTCCGCTCTGCGCCGCAGGCTCCCGAGGCAGAGGCAGGGTTTCTCTTACTCCTGGCTGTGAGGTCTCACACAGGTTGCTGGCTCTGAGAGGTTAGGGTAGGGGCCTCAGGGTGCCCAGGAGGGGCAGGGCTGGGTGAGGGGGCACAATGAGCTGGGGGTGCAGGTCTCAGAGGAGCGAGGGCCTGAGGCTGGTCAGTGAGGCCTGGGGTATGGCTGGAGAAGGGGTGAGGACTCAGGGCTGAGGTGGCCACGTGGGTGGATGGACGACGCCCTCACCTCTTCCTGAGGGCTGTGGGCACACCGGGAGGCACTGCAGGGAGCAGTGGACTTCAGGGACTGCTGCCCAGCCATTGTGCCTGCCCTGGGAGTCCTGGATGGCACAGGAGTCCCCGGGAAGCTCACCACCTCCCTGGGGAGGACAGGCCTGTGCTGGGAAGCAGCCTGGGACCTGTAGCTGTCAAGTGCTAGAAGTGGGGTGGCCACGGAAGGCTGCCTGGAGGAGGTGGAAGGAAGCCTGAGCACTGTCCCAGAGAGCGCTCCTGGAGGCAGACCCGTGTGGGCAGCTGTGGCACTTTGCCTCAGGGATTCCCTCTTTGCTTGTTACTCTACATCCTCTTGTGGGGACTGACTCGGGAAGACCCGCCCTGCCCTTCTCTGATTTTCTCAAAAACGTAAGCAACTCTTTATTTTTATTTATTTTTAAAAATATAGTCCTGGGCAGGAATCCAAGAGTGCTTCCTGGAGGCTTGCTGGGTGTGTGCCCGCGGTGCCACATGTGGTTTACTCACAGGGCCCAAACAGAAAATGCCTCTGCTCGGGGCTGGGGGACAGTGGTGGCCCGAGGAGGACTGGGAGCCTCCTGCCTGCCCTCTACTCCCCTCACTTGGGTTTGGGTCGGGAATGTAAGAACTCGGGCTCTTGCCCAAGGTCCCACAGCACATCCAGACAGAGTCAGGATCCCGGGCCCTCTCCCACACCTCAGGTTTCCTGCATGACACCCAGGACTTCTGTCTTGTCCCGCCCCCATCTCACAGCAACACCATCCTAAAGATGTTGGTCCCAGATAGCCCCTGGGCTGCGCACCCATCGCAAGGAAAGAACTGCTGGCTGCAACCGGGCTCTGACCCAGCCAAAAGGAAGTGTAGCCCCTGCCTCAGGGAGCTCAGAGCCCGCCCTGTTGGAGGCCCCCACACTACCCTCCTGCCTTTGCACAGCTTTAGTTCAGGTGAATTGTTGGCAGGCGGTTCGGAAGAGTGGGTGACCGTGGGTCTCTGTTTCCTGAGCATGTGGGGCTTTGCATTCTGGGGTCCTACCCCCCAGGAGACCCCATTCTGGGGGAAGAAAATAGCGCCTCAAGAGCTGTCTGGGTTTCTGGAAGGCTTCCTGGAGGAAGGGGAACTTGAACAGGCCAGGACCTTGCCAGGTTTCCTGTGCTGCATGCAGCTCACTGGCCATGGTGGTGGACACTGCCTGGGCATGGGTCATCGCCACCAAACCTCTCTCTGGCCCAGAGAAGTGACCCAGGGTCCCGGGGCCACACAACCATTTTGGGGAAATCAGGTCTGGTCTTGGGTGTGGCACTGCTGACTCTGGGCCTCAGCCATCCCACCCTAGCGCTGCGGAGGGGCAGGAGTGAGGGCCCTGGTCACCTGCGCCACCAAGGGCCAGCTCCGTGATAGACAGCCTGGGTGCTGATGGGCGCTCTTTATACCGGGGCCCTTTAAACCACCCCCAGTGCACTGGCCAGGTTCTGGGGTCAACGACTTCTCCAGCCACCACCTGGGATTTACCTGAGAGGGGCACTGGTGGAGTCTGAGGAACCGCCGGGCCAGACTGGCTCAGGGTCAGAGTCCCTAACTCTGGGGCGCCGTGGTCTCCAGTGACGCCCGGGAGGCTGTGTGTGTGTGTGTGTGTGTGTGTGTGTGCGCGCGCGCAGGTACTCGCGTGTTAGTGCGGCACGCCCCGGCTGGCCCGCGGGCCTCAGTTTCCCCCGCTCAGCGCCGCGGCCCCGCCCGCCGCCGCCATGTCGTTGCAGCGCGCTGCAGGAGCAGAAGGGCGAGCTGCGCAAGCGGCTGTCCTACACCACACACAAGCTCGAGAAGCTCGAGACCGAGTTCGACTCCACGCGCCACTACCTGGAGATCGAGCTGCGGCGCGCGCAGGAGGAGCTGGAGAAGGTCACGGAGAAGCTGCGCAGGTAAGGGGCGGGGCGAGGGCCGGGCCGGGGCGGGGCGAGGGCCGGGCCGGGGCGGGGCGGGGGGCGAGGCCCGGGAAGCCCCACGCGGTGCTCCCCTTCCACCCTGGCTGTTGACCCCACTCAGATGCGGAGTCCAGAGGTTCTGGCAGGGGAAGCGCTTCCTCCAAAGTCACACTTTGGAGCAGCCGAGCCAGGATTTGAACCCCGGCAGATGTCCAGACCCTGACTGGTCCACCCGGGGCCCAGCCATGGTCCCCTGGGTCCTGATGGGAAAAGCTGTGTCTAGCCCGGAGATGAACCAGTTTAGGGACCATTCCCTCGAGCGTGTGCGGGCTAGTGAAGTGTCGATCAAGGTGTGCCGGACTCCCTCAAACACCACACTTTTCTAAAAGCAGTTTTCTTGTGCACATTTAAAATGGATGTTTTTCTGAAATGTAATATGCACTTTCCCATCTTCTTAAACAGAAGATGAAGGAAGCATGCAACCTTTGCTGTTGGCTTTATTTGCCTCCCTGTTGCCCCCCAGGGAGGACTTGCCATAGGGAGAGGGTTTGTTCCTCTCCGAACGGCCCCACCTCCTGGGTGTTTTGAATGTTACCCTCCATTCATATGGAAACCAAGTTTGGGCAGTGCGGTCAGATCTCAGTTAAAGTCTGGGCCCTGCCCGTTACTGCTTTAAGTAATTAAAGTTTCACCTCAGTTTCCCTATTGGCAAGACAGGGGCCATAACACAACACATAGGTTCTCTGAGGCTGGACACCATCCCCAAGCCCCTCCCACCAGCAATAGAATCTCCAAACACCTGATACCCACCTGACACTCGGCTCCACTCCTCCTTCCCAGCAGAACCGAGTCTTGTTCACTGTGAAGTCTCCAGCCTTACCCCAGGGCCCCTCACATAGTTAGTGTTAAGTCTCTTCCCTGCTCATTTGCATTTGAACTGTCAACCCCATAACAGATTTGTAAGAATTGTGGGTCAAATGTGAGTAAACTGGCTCCACGTGCAGATGGGACAGAGTCTCTTGTGAATAACAAGCCTTCGCTTCTCATCTTCAGGGGGTTCCGGGGTGGAGGGGGAAATACAGTCCTGGGCCCTGGCTTAGGAACAGCTTCTACCAAAGTTTGCTTTAATGGGCTGTTTTCTGCTCTGTGCAGAGGGGCACAGATTCCACCAGGGTGAGGCTGGTGGGGTGAGCTCGGGAGGTCCAAATTCAGCGCCATCCTGCTCAGCAGGCTGTGCAGCCATGAGGGTCGTGGGAGGGCCAGGCCTGGCATGGCAGTGACCCCATTGCCTCCTGCGCCAGGATTCAGAGCAACTACATGGCACTGCAGAGGATCAACCAGGAGCTGGAGGACAAGCTGTACCGCATGGTGAGGCCGCCAAGCAGCACCCACTCCCCCACCCCGCACCTCCTCCCCTGGGGGAGCCACCCAGCTGACACGCCTGGCCCACTCAGGAGCTGGGACACAGGTCTTGCTGGTCCCACCCCTTTCTCCACGGAACATGTGGAGCCGGGTGGGTGCTCTCCGGCTAAGTGTGTACTTGGGTCCAGGGCTCCCCCGTGCTGCCTGAGCCGCGGGTGGGAGCACTCCAGCCTGGGGGCGTGTAAGAGGGGCTGTGGACGGAGGACATAAACTGGGAACCGGCCCCCCAGCTCAGCCTGCCAGTCCAAGGACCTGGGCCCAGGAGGATAGAGAGGCCGAATTCAGGCCCTGGGTAAGCCAGAGGCAGGTTTGAGTCCCAGCTCCACTCTCATGGGGACCCTCACACCACCTGCAGATGACCTCAGTGGGGTTGCCATTTTCTCTGTGACCGCACCGCTGGGACATGTCCAAGAGGGACAGGGTGTGGGTTTCTGGTGCCACTCCCTCACTAGGATGAAGAGGTTTCCTTTCTTTCTACTTTGGTGACCGGCTCATTTTGTTTTTGAAAGCAACAACCTGCCCACCTTTGCGGTGCTGTCGGAGAGGCGGGGTGGCAGGCCTGCGGACTGGGCCTGGCTCTGCCTGGGTCCCTGGACACAGGCCCTTTCCTTTCTGAGCCTCAGTTTCTCAGTCTGTCTAGTGAGGTGGGCTGGGCTGTATGCCAGGCGCAAGTCATCTGTCCTCCGTCCCCACTCCCAGCTGCTGAGGCAGGACGCTGTCACCTCTGTGTTGCACATGAGAAACTGAGGCTCAGGGTGGCAGTGATGTCCCCAAGGCTGTCTGGATTGGCAGTGTTGCACCCAGGAATTGAACTAGGGTCTGTCTGTGCTCATTAACCCCGCACCCTTGGCCCTTCAAGTGTCTTGTCATTCATAGCTACAAGGGGCAACACAGGGGGTGCAGTTGAGTGACTGGGCTGGCCCACCAGGAGCCAACCACAGACTTCCTCCTCCCACTGTCCCACCCCCAGGGCCAGCACTATGAGGAGGAGAAGCGTGCACTGAGCCACGAGATTGTTGCCCTCAACAGCCACCTGCTGGAAGCCAAGGTGACCATCGACAAGCTGTCGGAGGACAACGTGAGTGCCGCACACACTTGGCCCGTGGAGGGCTGCTGGTGGGCCCAGGCGAGGGCTTCCCAGGATGCACTGGGAGTCACAGTCTGACTCTGAAGGGGACTGAGCTCAGCTGCTTCAAACCCAGCCTCAAGGGGCTGGCACAGGGTACAGGTGGATGGACAGGCCGGTCAGGGCTTTGAGAAGGACCTAGTGCAGTTGGGGAAGGATGGGGCTGCCTCACTGAGGACGCCAAGAGTGTCCTTAAACAGACCCTCTGCCGTGAGGACTTGAGCTAGGGGATGCGGGGCCATATTATCCCATTCAAGGCAAGGCTTCCTGGCCCCAGGGCGGGGTCACGGCCACTCAGGACTCCTGCCCTTGGCCTGTTCCAGTGTCGCATCACAGCCGTGTGGCTGCCCATGGGGCCTAATTTCAGGTACCCTGTGAGATGGGCCCAGTTGCCCTCCACAGACCCCGGACAGCTGCCTCTGAATTCACGAATTAGCTTCTACTCCTTGCCAGACCCTACTAGGCTCCAAGATGATGGTGTGAACAACACAGGCAAAAAAAAAAAAAACAAAAACCACGTCTGCCCACGTGGAGTTCACATCTGAGTGGGGCAAACTCTGGAGTACGTGAGACGTGTGAAACGCTGTGAGAAACAGAAAGTGAGGAACAGTACCAGGGAGTCGCCAGCTGCGGGGCCTGCAGATTTCAAGAGGATGCTTCTGGAAGGGGCTGCTGGGCCAAGCCCTGAGGGAGTGAAGGAGCCAGCCATGCAGACACCCGTGGGAAGAGTGTTGCTTCCAGGCAGAAGAAAACTGGGGTGTGCAGCTGTACCTGGTTAACTTGGAGGACCCCAAAGAGGCCAAAGAGCGCCCAGCGGGAGGGGGAGCCAGGGTCTGAGGTCAGAAAGACCATAGGAGGCAGTGCTGCATGGGCTCCGCTCAGAAACCTGGGCTTTATTCTGAGTGCAGTGGGGAGCCATGGAAGGTTCTTAAACAGAGGAGCAACGTGATTGCATGTGCAGCTTCCCAGGGCTCACATGGCTGCCGTGCTGGGAACAGGCTGTACGGATGAGGGCAGGAACAGAAGATCAGGAGGAGTCCAGGGCCATAGTCCAAAGGATGTTGGTGGCTCAGGCAATGGTGGAACTGGGCAGAGGGCTGAGATTCTGGTTGTGTTTTGAAAATAGAATCAACAGGACTAACCAAGATTTAGGATGTGGGTTGTTAGAAGAGCTGGGTCTAACCCAGCTACAGGGTTCAGAGCCCAAACAAAAGGAGTTGCCTGCCATTTCCTGGCTGGGGATAACTGGGGAGGGGCAGGAGCTGGGTGGGAGATGCATAGGAGCCCTTCAAGGGGAGATGTCACCAGGGCAGCAGGAGGTCCGGGTCTGGAGTTGAGCGTGAAGGCCGGCATGCCAGTGGAGACTGCCGAGGCAGCGTGCAGATAAGAAGCAGGGAGGCCCCAGGACGGAGTAGGGACCAGCAAGGATGCCTGGGAGGGAGTGGCCAGCAGGCTGGGGGACACCAGGCAAGTACGGTGCCCCAACAGCCACTTGAGAAGGGGGCTGCAGTCAATGCCCTGGCCGGCTGACTTGCCAGCTATTGAGAGACCAGGTCAGAGGGCAAAGAAGAGGCATTGGGATTTGGGGAACTGGAGGTCGGTGGTGGAGTGGAGCAGTGGTTCCAGGCACAGGCCACCCTTCTGAGGAGTGTGGCTCTAACAGGAGGAGGACAGGAGGACATGGGCTCAGAACAGGAGGTGCTTCTTAACGTGACAAGGCCAGGCCCCTTACGTAAGTGGGCACTAGTCCTGGGGGCCTCTCTGCAGGGATGGTGCACATGAGGAAACTAAGGCATGGCCAGCTTCAGTGGTTTCCCAGGTAACCCAGGTGGTCGCTCGCAGACGGGGCCAGAACTCAACCTTGGGACTCTGACTCCAGCAGCCCTGGGCCCTGGGCGGCCGGAGCACTTGCCTCCACCTGCTTGCTCTGCCAGAGTGTCCCATGAGTATTTCCTCCCCAAGCCAGCAGCTGTAGCTGCTCAGGAAAGGCTCCCAGCTGTCCCAGAGATGGCCACCTCAGACACGAATAGCCCAGGCGGTTGGGTACTCAGCCAGG